>NC_064766.1:42707599-42960099 GCF_011397635.1 Epinephelus fuscoguttatus
ATCGCGCATCATGTTGTGACAGCAGCTTCGGAGGGACTTTTGAGAAGGGTGGTGTCTGCTCTTCCTCACTGCGAGACGCTGATGGTGCTTTGAGCTGGGTGTCAAGCTCGCTCTGTTTTATTTCTAACTTCCGCTAGCTCTGTTAGCCTTATGTTAACAGGTTGTCCTGCTCTCTGTCCTGTTGTAGCTGAGGCCACAGCTCGTGGTTTCTTTGGCTTTGCTGATTTTTCTCAGGGTCCCGTCTCCATTGGCGAGTGACCATGGCAGTGGCAAAGGGGTTCTGGCAAGGGAATTGGAGAAGCAAGTCTTACCAGCAGAGACCATCCCTGAGCCGTCTGCTACCATCATCAATGGAATGAGTCTGGTTCAGAAGATGAAGGGCAATGAGCAGACCTTCTCTTAACTTGCAGACTGAGTCCTGAATCAAATCCTACATGAAGGAGCCAGAGGACTGATGTGGTCTTCGATGTATATCGGAAGGAATCAATCAAGAATGCAGAGAGAGAGAATTAGGGGTGCACCCCAGGAATACAGTTCCGAAACATTGCACCAGGTCACTGGATTCAGCAATGGAGAAGGTTTCTCAGGAGCTCAGCCAACAAGACAAACCTCATAAAGTTCTTGGTGGCTGAGTTGAAGACACCCAAGCTGAGACACAAGCTGAATGACAAGCAGCTGTACATCGCCAGTGAGGAAAGCTGCTTGCACATCACCAGATCAGTGGGCAGAAGTTGAGGGCCTGCAGTCAAACCAAGAGGAGGCTGACACAAGAATCATTTTGTATGCAGCCCATGCTGCAATGGAAGGCTACAGTGCTGTTGTAGTAGCAGCTGATGACACTGCTGTGCTGGTGCTCTGCCTGGCATTCTCTGCTGATTTCTCCTGTTCCTTATTCCAGAGATGTGGAACAAAGAACCAGGTTAGGTATCCTGATATCACCAAGCTACGTCAGGGGCTGGGAGACGGTGTCTGTAATGCTCTGGGTGGCATGCATGCATTCACTCCGATGCAATACTGTGAGTGCCTTCGCAGGCTGTGTTAAGCACCGAGCCTTGAAGCTTATCACAAGATCAGAGCATTTCCAAGAAGTGTTCCTTGAGCTGGGGCAGTCCTGGGAAGTATCCCCTGACCTGTTCAAGAGGCTGCAAACATTCACATGTAAATTGTACTCAGCACCTGCGACGACAGAGGACATCAACACAGCCCGCTACCAACTTTTCTGCGGACGGCATGGGGAGCTTGAATCTAGCCAGCTACCACCATGCAAGGACCGCCTCTTTATGCGTGCTATGCGTGCCAGCAGACGCGTGTCAGCTCACACTGGAATGGATGTGGGGGTCTCCAGCCCCTGAGGCAGTGCTGCAGCTGCAGTCGTAGACGCAAGCTGCCAGTGCATGAGCAAAGGCTTGAAATGTACCAACCTGTACAAGTTGCAAACATGTGACAATCAAGCCCAAGAGGATAACCTGACATGATGATCACAGATACAGACCTGACTGACTCAGAAACTGATGACTGATCTTGAGTCGGGCCTTGAAATAATCTGAATACTGTACTCGTGTGCTCCACATTCTTTCACATAAGGATCATCATCTATTTTTTCTAGTTCTATGTTCAAATGATTGCTTCAAAAGTAAAAAGTGTTGATTTGTTTCTTGAGTATCATTTTCCTTAAATTCAGAAACATCAGTCTTGCAGCTGAATCATATGGTTATTATCACCGTAGGCACAGGGATCTTGATATAGATAAACCTTTCATGTTTTATGGACATGAAACACCATACACACATAAACACACATATATTTCCAGAACTATATGGGCTACACCCATAATTACTCTGGTGTGAATAGATATATTCATTCATTCATCTTCTAACCACTTCATCCTCTTGAGGGTCGCAGGGGGGCTGGAGCCTATCCCAGCTGACACTGGGTGAGAGGCAGGGTTCACCCTGGACAGGTCACCAGACTATCACAGGGCTGACACATAGAGACAGACAACCATTCACACTCACATTCACACCTACGGACAATTTAGAGTCACCAATTAACCTGCATGTCTTTGGACTGTGGGAGGAAGCTGGAGCACCTGGAGAGAACCCACGCTGACACAGGGAGAACATGTCAGAGCACCTGGAGGAAACCCACGCTGACACGGGGAGAACATGCAAACTCTGCACAGAAGGGCTCCCACGCCCGGGATCGAACCGGCAACCCTCTTGCTGTGAGGCGAGAGTGCTAACCACCACACCACCGTGCCGCCCCTGAATAGATACAGAACAGACAAATTAAAATGTCAGTTCTTAAATATCTGAAGAATGTATTGGATTGATTTAGACAGCCTGAGTAGTTAACAAACACCATAGCACCAAATAGGCACCATACACAGTCAATGGGTTTCCGCTACAGGGGTCCATATATTCAGTGCATGATAACCATCACTAAGCTACCAGTCTGCAGTGGCTATCATGCCAATCAATAATGTAGACATATATAGGACAAAGAAAATATCAACAAGAATTTGCTCACCTTTTCTATTATGATCGGTGGTCTGGCTCATGGACTATCTTCCCTCTGCGCGAGGCTGCGCTGCACGGCCCGGTGACGTGGACGCCAGCTGGGCATCCTGAGGGATGGTTATCCACAGCCTCCAGCCCCGGTGTGGTCTCTCCGTTTTCCACTGCTGCTGCACATCATCATGTCACATGCTGAGCTCCTTCCTCAACTGGTTAAATTGCACAGTAACTCCGCTGTGTGTTCATACAGCTTTGGGTCCTCCATCTAATCACAACTCTACTTTGGTTTGATTCATTTTGTGTGTGTGTGTGTGTGTGTGTGTGTGATCCTGTTTTAACTGTACAACCTATCTGCCCGAGTGTCCCACCACAAGTGGTATTCATTTTGTTTTGTGCTTGCGCAGTGTGTGGCAGACTTCCCCAGTGGTGGTTTCCCCCTCACTCCCCTTAATTTGGTGTGGCACGTGGTGGTTTGGTTTGTAGTGATTTTCTTTGGTTTGCGTTGTGTCCCTTACCTTTGCTTTAGTCTGTCCGCCTGAGTCAAGTAGCCTGCTAGCCCTGTTCCTGCCATTTGGTTAACTTTTTACCACAATCAACAGTGGTTTTCATTTGACACTCAGGCCATGTATTTTTGACATCTTTATGTTCTTCTAAACCATAGTAAAATTTTAATCAATAAACATTTGTTATTACATTTGGAAGTCCGTCTCACGTCCTCTATATATACTGGTCTAACGAATCTGTGTGACCTTCTGTTAGTAAGAGTACGGTTTAGAGTGTATTTCCTGGGATGCAATTTGGTGTTGTCGGACAATTTCCCTCTCCTCTCCATTTGGCCACACTTGTCCTTGACTTGAACTTTTGCTTGTGACAACTCACTAACATCGTTGTAACACAAAGAAGCCCAAAGAATAATCATGTCAGCTAACAGCTAACTCGAGCGGCTCGGGTGCAAGACGTCCACTGAATGCCACTCCAACTAAACACCCACCGGCTAAGAAGCTGGTGACAGAAGTGGAGCCCTCCCTTGCTGATGTTTTAGCCACCGTAAGAAACCTGGGTAACAAGGTGGGAGATTTTGGTAAACAACTTAAAGAAAGCTCCGACATGTTTGCCAGCATGTTACAGCATGTGGAGATGAACTCAGTCAAAATCACTGAATGCAAAGCCAAAATGGAAATGCCAGAAAAAGAGCATCCAGACCTGAAGAAAGAAAATGCTGAACTAAAAGAAAAAGTACTCGAAGTGGAAAGATCCAAACACTGCTGCAACTTGAGACTTTCTGGCCTCAAAGAAAAAGGAGAAAATGTCAAAGAGAAAATCCAAGAGCTTCTTCTTTCCACAATGGGAGGAAGAGATTGAAGATGTTATCGACTCAGTTCACCGCATCAGAAGGAGAGAAGGAGGACGGAGCCGCCAGGTCATCATGCAGCTTCTGAGGAGACGCCACCAGGATGCAGTATGGAAAGCAACCAAAGACTCTCCGTGTGCAAGGAACAAGATCTTCGCTTTGTGCAGGTTTTCACCGAGGAGGATCGGCAGGCAAGAGAACAGCTATGGCCGAAAATCAAGCAAGTTAGATTGCTGGGTCAGGTGGCGTTTCACAAAGGCCACGTGGCGGTAATTGATGGACATACAGTCACGGCTTAGTTTGTCATTCCCGAAGTTTGATAAAAAAAAGTCATTTCAACACTAAGCTGATAACACATGTGGTTCTATGACAGGCACAAGCTGGTTCTGTTTAGCTTCATGTGTCTGTTTCTCTCCTCACTATGCAAAGTCACTTTATAACAACACTGTAACGTGTAAGAATGGGGAGGAAAGTTCATTCACATTTGACCCTCATGCTCACTCCAAGGACCATCTTCAAGATGCATTTTTGGGACTTGCTTCAAGTTCTTTTTTTCCCTCACTAAAACCTTCAGACAAAAGTAAGCTCCCAGTTTTGTTTTGTTTTTTCCCTGTTAAAGGGTTTTTTGGGGAGTTTTTCCTGATCAGCTGTGAGGGTCATAAGGACAGAGGGATGTCGTATGCTGTAAAGCCCTGTGAGGCAAACTGTGATTTGTGATATTGGGCTTTATAAATAAAATTGATTGATTGATTGATTGATTGATAAAACCTTTGTCTCTAATTTGCACATTGTTTAATTCATTGGTTTGTTTTTCTGTTTTCTCTTAAAAACAATCTTAATCTTGAGCCGCCAGGTCATCATGCAGCTTCTGAGGAGACGCCACCAGGATGCAGTATGGAAAGCAACCAAAGACTCTCCGTGTGCAAGGAACAAGATCTTCGCTTTGTGCAGGTTTTCACCGAGGAGGATCGGCAGGCAAGAGAACAGCTATGGCCGAAAATCAAGCAAGTTAGATTGCTGGGTCAGGTGGCGTTTCACAAAGGCCACGTGGCGGTAATTGATGGACATACAGTCACGGCTTAGTTTGTCATTCCCGAAGTTTGATAAAAAAAAGTCATTTCAACACTAAGCTGATAACACATGTGGTTCTATGACAGGCACAAGCTGGTTCTGTTTAGCTTCATGTGTCTGTTTCTCTCCTCACTATGCAAAGTCACTTTATAACAACACTGTAACGTGTAAGAATGGGGAGGAAAGTTCATTCACATTTGACCCTCATGCTCACTCCAAGGACCATCTTCAAGATGCATTTTTGGGACTTGCTTCAAGTTCTTTTTTTCCCTCACTAAAACCTTCAGACAAAAGTAAGCTCCCAGTTTTGTTTTGTTTTTTCCCTGTTAAAGGGTTTTTTGGGGAGTTTTTCCTGATCAGCTGTGAGGGTCATAAGGACAGAGGGATGTCGTATGCTGTAAAGCCCTGTGAGGCAAACTGTGATTTGTGATATTGGGCTTTATAAATAAAATTGATTGATTGATTGATTGATTGATAAAACCTTTGTCTCTAATTTGCACATTGTTTAATTCATTGGTTTGTTTTTCTGTTTTCTCTTAAAAACAATCTTAATCTTTCAACAGTTCATGCCAGGGGCCTGAGAGACGATCTAAAAAGAAAATGTACAAAGATTGGGTGTTTCTGTCATTTCAGGAGATGAGTGAACTTTTCAGTATGAAGGAGAAGGGAGATTTTTGGAAGTACCTCCAATTATGAAGTAGTATCAGAGCCACAGGCATCAAATCAGGCGAAGGGGAAAATATAGTAAAACATTTTTTGAGTTGCCTAGATCTGCTCACTCTGCCTCAGTCCTTTACAATATGGCTGCAGATGCTCAGTGTGGAAAGTATGAACATTTAAGATTAACTTGGCAAAAAGATCTAAACTGTAACATTGAAGAAGATGCATGGAAAGACATAGTAACAAATACAGGATGGTCCATCAGGGATGCCCGGGGTAGACTAGCCACACAGGTACTATTACACACCAGTAAGACTTCACAGAATGGGTTTGTTACAGAGCAACTTATGTTGGAAGTGTAAGGCAGAGGCAGGAACCTTCTTACACTCACTGTGGGAATGCCCTTTGGGTTTTCCTTTTTGGAAAAAAGTCATTGTAAAACTGAGTGAATGGCTTCAAAAATCCTTGCTGGAATCCCCCCATCTTTGTCTCCTAGGGGATAGGTCAGAGTTACCACCAGGAATGTTAAAAGTAGAATTCGGTGTGGCACTGACAGGCGTCATCACTGCAGCTAGAATGATTCTTCACCACTGGAAGAGTCAGACTCAACCAGCACTTACTGACTGGGTTAAGATGATTACCGATAATGCCTCTATGAACTGATGATAGCTAAGTTAAATGATAACAAAGGAAAATTTTTCCAGGTCTGGGGTGATTTTTTGAATCACCCGTCATGGCTGAGGATTTATGAGCTCTAGTATTTTGTATGATGATGTGCTGTCTTGTTATATTTATGTGCTGAGATGTATAATTTTGTTTAATTGTATTTTATTTTACATGATTGTTTTGTTTACGTTTGTTGAAACCAAAATTCAAATAAAATCTTAAATGACAAAAACAAAAGCTTCTTTCAGACATCAAAAAAAAAACAATATTACAACTCACAGACAGATATCACACAGAAAATGTAATATTAGGTGGTGACACTCAAAAGTGGGAGTTTCTGAAATATAAAATCTGCCAGTACTCAATCTCCTTCAGCAAACACGTCAAAAAGATAAATGGATTGGAATCATAAAAGAGATTCATTTGATTAGCATCAAATCAATATTAACAGAGAACGACAAAAATAAACTCTTCATTACGATCCAGACTTGATAGAATTTATGAATGAAAAGCTAGAGGGGCATTTATCAGGTCCAGATCTAAGTGGATCGAAGAAGGAGAAAAAAACTGCATATTTCTGCAGACTGGAAAACAGACGACAGGAGAGGAATCCCATCAAAACTCTCACAATCCATGGTGCAGACTGCACAGACCCTGAATTAACTGCATTCTATCAAAACCTATACAGCTCATCCTTCTCCACAGATTCTGACTCATCCTTGGATAAAATTAAGGATCTTATTCCTCAAACTGACAGTGGCTTCAAGGAAGAATGTGAGAAGGATTTTACTATGGAGGAATTAGACAAAGCAGTCCGGTGCTTAAGACTGGATAACTCTGCTGGCCCCAATGGTCTAACAGACAATTTTTACAGACACTTTTGGGGTCTGCTTAGAAATCTTTTTTTCCAAGTCTTTAGAGAAGCTACAACCAGTCAGCATGAAACAAGGCATCGTTACACTCGAACCAAAGCCAGGTAAAGGTTATGAGATAATTATTGTCCTATTTCACAACTAAACCACGACTCTAAGTTGCTAACATATATTTACACCAACAGATTAAAAGGAAGTCTGGACCAAATGACTAGTGAAACACAAACAGGACTTGTAAGCAACTAGACAACAACACATTTGGAAAACAACACCGTAAGGACATGTCTTAGACAACATAACTTGCACACATGCTCAATTTGATGAAGTTATCAGAGCGATCCCTGAGTCAGTCAGAATGTCAGTCCAAAACATAGAAACACACTCAGGTGTGATGAATCCACCTGCACTTAATTTTAATGTTCTGAGTTTCTGGCTGAGGAAAAATGAAGTCATAGGTAATCACCTGAACAATAGAAACTCCATTATCCAGCTCTTTTCTAAATCAGACATCATCAAATTGAACTAAATCTATAACTTATCCAGGAGGCCCCAAGACAAAAAAGTTGATTTGGTGATTATGAATAATATCTATCGATCCAATGAGCTGCTGAGAATGAGATTTGGTATTTATCATAATAACTGTGTCTTCTGTGAAACTGAAACTACTGATCATCTGTTCGTCCACTGCACACACTCTGCAGGACTTTTTGGGAGGATCTGCAGGACTGGCTATCAACCAAAATCCAACTTACTCCTCTCACACGAGAAAATGTCATGTCTGGTACTGACATAAAGGACACTTAGTGTGATCTGATTCTGAACAACCTGATACTCATGGCCAAACTCCAAATGGAGGAAAACAAAGGCCCTTTTTTCTGTTTTTGAAAAAGACTCTTAAGGACAATCACCTCAGTGATTTGAGACTAATGGAAAAAAAGTCTCTCCTCACAGCATATGAAAAACTGAAAATATTCGAGGATCCTCAGAGAAAGTGTGCACAACTATTAATTTGCTTTATTTGTTTTAATTATTTTATTTTCACCATCATTTATGTTATTGACTTTATTTTAAATGTTAAATGTGCCTTGTAGGTTGAGAGGTGTTCATTGTGGTTTGTATGCCTTTATGTTTTGTAAATAATTAATTTTCAATTAAAAAATTATCATGGTACTCTGTGGACGGGGAGCTTTTATTTTGAAGGTGAGTCAGTCGGACGGGATGTTTCCGTAAAGCTGGTGTGCTAACTGCTAACAGCTAGTTAACTCTGATAAACTACCGACCCGTCCAGTTCGTGACCCGGCGGACAGAAGAACGGACCGGACGGAGCTCTCCGGGTTTCTCTCATGGTGCTGCTCCGGTAAAGAAGCTTCTAGAAGCTGCTCGTGCACGCGCACACCATCTCCATGGCTACGGAAGAGTTATACGAGGTGACGCGAGCTAATGCTAACATGCTAATGGTAGCTAAGGGCAGAGTTAACTTTGCAAATGTTTCGAGCTTAGGGGGAAATAAAGTAAAGTGGTTGATTAGGAAATACTCAACCCTTAAGTAAAAGTTAGTCAGCTAACTACAGGCTGAGATAGCTTCTGCCATTAGCTCCTATAGAGTTAGCTTCTGTCATTAGCTCCTATAGAGTTCTTTTCGACAACTATCTCCTACAGTTAGCTTCTGTCATTAGTTCTTATAAAGTTAGCTTCTGTCATTAGCTCCCATAAAGTTAGCTTCTGTCATTAGCTCCCATAAAGTTAGCTTCTGTCATTAGCTCCCATAGAGTTAGCTTCTGTCATTAGCTCCTATAAAGTTAGCTTCTGTCATTAGCTCTTATAAAGTTAGCTTCTGTCATTAGCTCCTATAGAGTTAGCTTCTGTTATTAGCTCCTATAGAGTTAGCTTCTGTAACTATCTCCTACAGAGTTAGCTTCTGTTATTAGCCCTTATAAAGTTAGCTTCTGTCATTAGCTCCTATAGAGTTAACTTCTGTAACTATCTCCTACATAGTTAACTTCTGTCATTAACTCCTATAAAGTTAGCTTCTGTCATTAGCTCCTATAGAGTTAGCTTCTGTCATTAGCTCCTATAGAGTTAGCTTCTGTCATTAGCTCTTACAAAGTTAGCTTCTGTCATTAGCTCCTATAGAGTTCTCTTCGACAACTATCTCCTACAGTTAGCTTCTGTCATTAGCTCTTATAAAGTTAGCTTCTGTCATTAGCTCCTATAGAGTTCTCTTCGACAACTATCTCCTACAGTTAGCTTCTGTCATTAGCTCTTATAAAGTTAGCTTCTGTCATTAGCTCCTATAGAGTTCTCTTCGACAACTATCTCCTACAGTTAGCTTCTGTCATTAGCTCTTATAAAGTTAGCTTCTGTCATTAGCTCCTATAGAGTTAGCTTCTGTCATTAGCTCCTATAGAGTTAGCTTCTGTTATTAGCTCCCGTAGAGTTAGCTTCTGTTGTCAGCTCCTGTAGAGTTAGCTTCTGTCATTAGCTCCTATAGAGTTAGCTTCTGTTATTAGCTCCCGTAGAGTTAGCTTCTGTTGTTAGCTCCTGTAGAGTTAGCTTCTGTCATTAGCAGATCTGCTTCATTTTCTCTTTTAACCTTTTCACTCTCTGACATCAGCTGTAGATGATGACATCATTGGGTCAGACTGAATGTTGACTCCACTCATTGACCTGGGGCCAGTCCAGTAACGGGCACATTGTCCGGTGTGTTTCCTCCTGCAGGTGGAGAGGATTGTGGACAGGAGGAAGAATAAGAAGGGGAAGGTGGAGTACCTGGTCAGGTGGAGAGGTTACGGTGCAGAGGGCGACACCTGGGAGCCTGAGACTCACCTGTCCTCCTGCATGGTCTACGTCCACGACTTTAACCGTCAGTACGCTCAGCGTCAGAGGGATACCACGTTACTGCGTTCCACCCGCAGCTCACCCAGCCTACACTGCAGCCCCGCCCACAGACTGCCTTGCAGGCCGCCCACCTCCATTGCAGCACGCAGTGACGTCAGCAGTGACATCACAGGAGGCTGTGAGCAGGTGAAACCTGGTCTCAGCCCGGCTTTACTGCCCTCCGCTGGACTGACCCGCCCAGCCTCCGTCGGCTCCCAGCAGCCCTCGCCAGCAGGCAGATTCAGCAGCAGTCTGATGTCAGCGTCTCCGGCTGGCTCGGCCCGCCGCAGCGTGGACCTATCCAAGACCGGCATCAAGATCCTTGTTCCTAAGAGTCCCATGAACAGTCGTCTGGACTCAGAGGACTCTCCCAGCGAGGCGGCTCACAGCCTGGAGGCCGGAGCTCAGGAGGCTCACCTGGTCCCACCTGAGGTTGCCCTGCTGGAGAAACCTGCAGGCGTCCAGCTGGGGCCCGGAGAGGAGAGGGCCCGCATGGGGACCAGACCCCGCAGCCAGAACCCCCTGCCCCCACCCCGGGTACCCGTCACACCTGCTGCCATGCGCTCCCTTAGCGGCACAGGTAAGGTCATTGGTCATCAGCAGGTTACAAATCTGAGAGGTAAACCCCTCAGTCGTCCACCTGGAGTGGACATAATCCTATCCTGAGAACACAACAGGAAATACTGTTCACTGGTTTATTTTTAGAGCCCACCTTTAGTTTGAAAAGTTCACCCTCTCCAAGTCTGAACTTCTCTGTCCGTCAGAACAGGCGACTCCTCATTGGAAATGACATAGAAACAAAGTATAATGATAACTATAGCAGCATCATATGCTTCAAAACTATTCACCTTTTTTTTGCCAGAAAAACCAGCATGTTTACTTTTTCCAGCTGGAGCAGGGCACGTAGTGACGATGTCACATCCAAAAACTTTATCACTTGTCGTTTTCTGACAGCAGTTACGGGCAATTATAAGAGAAACATTATAGGCTACTATTAGTTTTAAATTGTAATGATATTGAATTGAAAACTCAACTACACATACATAGGTGCTGGACAAACACTCATTATTTAGGCATTAAATAAATTATATTTATTATTATATTAGGGCCCTATAGATCTATATGGGCGGCAGATTTTTTTTAATGACGGCAATGAAACTGATACCGTTGCTATTTTTAGATACCGCGAGAAACCTTATTACCGTATTATCGCCCAACCCTAGTGCAGAATAAATCTGTCCATGGTCTACTGGGACTCGTCGACACACAGGTCGAAGCTTTAAGCTCAGAAACCATGGTGACTGCAGTCTGATGATCTGCATCTCCTCCAGGTAACTCTGCACTGATGGAGGCTGTAGCTGCCAACGGGATGTCAGGTGTGCAGAGTGCTGTTACCGGGGTGACCAGCGCAACGGGGAAGCGACGTCTGGAGGAACGGTCTGCTTTTGACAAACGTCTGAGATTCAGCGTGCGACAAACAGAAAGCGCTTACCGTTACCGTGACATTGTGGTGAAAAAACAAGATGGCTTTACCCACATCCTGTTGTCAACCAAGAGCTCCGAGAACAACACGCTCAATCCTGAGGTAAGGCCATACTCCTACAAGGTGTAACCACACCCCCAAAATACATGTCCAATTGTAGAGTAGTCAAACCCCTATGCAACATCCCCAAAATAAACACTTAAGTCTTAGTGGAGGCCACCCCCCCAAAAAAAAAAAAAAAGTTGTGACTCCACCCGATCAGACCGGGGTTTTTGGTATTTGATCATTTTTTACTGAGAACAGTCTGACATGCTTAAATCTCTGTGGTCATAATGTCCAGTAGAGCCTGTACTTTAAACGTTCGTAACATGAGCCCTACGTCATCACAAAACACTGTAAATCTACACGTCTGAAGATGTTAAACAGCCCGCCTGTCAGGTGTTGTCATGGTTACTGAGGTCTACAGCCATATTCTCCCTTCCCCTATGTCAGGTTATGAAGGAGATACAGAGCGCCATGGCAACAGCAGCATCAGATGACAGTAAGCTGGTGTTACTCGGCGCCGTCGGCAGCGTCTTCTGCTGCGGCCTTGACTTCCTGTATTTCATCAGACGGCTGACGGACGAAAGGAAGAAAGAGAGCATCAAGATGGCTGAAACCATCAGGTAACGCATGCTGGGAAAGAAAGGTTGCTATGGCAACAGTGTCATCACTTAGTCAGTAGGTGTTGACCTCCACCTCCTCTTCCTCAGGACCTTTGTCAACACCTTCATCCAGTTCAGGAAGCCGATTGTGGCAGCGGTAAATGGGCCCGCCCTTGGCCTCGGCGCTGCCATCCTGCCGCTCTGTGACGTCGTGTGGGCCAATGAGAAGGCCTGGTTCCAGACGCCGTATGCATCCTATGGCCAGACACCTGATGGCTGCTCGTCCTTCACCTTCCCCCGCATCATGGGCCTCGCCTCGGTCAGTCCACCGATCACATCAGTGTAGTGTTCCAGGCTAACTTGAAATGTTCAGTTGTGTTCCAGGCCAAGTTAAATTGTTCAGTTGTGTTCCAGGCCAAGTTAAAATGTTCCATAGTGTTCCAGGCTAACTTGAAATGTTCAGTTGTGTTCCAGGCCAAGTTAAAATGTTCCATAGTGTTCCAGGCTAACTTGAAATGTTCAGTTGTGTTCCAGGCTAAGTTATAATGTTCCGTTCTGTTCCAGGCTAAGTTATAATGTTCCATAGTGTTCCAGGCTAAGTTAAATGTTCCATAGTGTTCCAGGCTAAGTTAAAATGTTCCGTTGTGTTCCAGGCTCAGTTATAATGTTCCGTTGTGTTCCAGGCTCAGTTATAATGTTCCATAGTGTTCCAGGCTCAGTTATAATGTTCCATAGTGTTCCAGGCTAAGTTATAATGTTCCGTTATGTTCCAGGCTTAGTTAAATTGTTCCGTTCTGTTCCAGGCTAAGTTAAATGTTCCATAGTGTTCCAGGCTAAGTTAAAATGTTCCGTTGTGTTCCAGGCTCAGTTATAATGTTCTGTTGTGTTCCAGGCTAAATTATAATGTTCTGTTGTGTTCCAGGCTAAGTTATAATGTTCCATAGTGTTCCAGGCTAACTTGAAATGTTCAGTTGTGTTCCAGGCTAAGTTAAAATGTTCCATAGTGTTCCAGGCTAACTTGAAATGTTCAGTTGTGTTCCAGGCTAAGTTATAATGTTCCGTTCTGTTCCAGGCTTAGTTAAATTGTTCCGTTCTGTTCCAGGCTAAGTTAAATGTTCCATAGTGTTCCAGGCTAAGTTGTAATGTTCCGTTGTGTTCCAGGCTAAGTTATATGTTCCATAGTGTTCCAGGCTAAGTTAAAATGTTCCGTTGTGTTCCAGGCTCAGTTATAATGTTCCATAGTGTTCCAGGCTCAGTTATAATGTTCTGTTGTGTTCCAGGCTAAGTTATAATGTTCCATAGTGTTCCAGGCTCAGTTATAATGTTCTGTTGTGTTCCAGGCCAAGTTAAAATGTTCCATAGTGTTCCAGGCTAACTTGAAATGTTCAGTTGTGTTCCAGGCTAAGTTATAATGTTCCATAGTGTTCCAGGCTAAGTTATAATGTTCCATAGTGTTCCAGGCTAAGTTATAATGTTCCATAGTGTTCCAGGCTAAGTTATAATGTTCCATAGTGTTCCAGGCTAAGTTAAATGTTCCATAGTGTTCCAGGCTAAGTTGTAATGTTCCGTTGTGTTCCAGGCTAAGTTAAATGTTCCATAGTGTTCCAGGCTAAGTTGTAATGTTCCGTTGTGTTCCAGGCTAAGTTAAATGTTCCATAGTGTTCCAGGCTAAGTTAAAATGTTCCGTTGCGTTCCAGGCTAAGTTATAATGTTCTGTTGTGTTCCAGGCTAAATTATAATGTTCCGTTGTGTTCCAGGCTAAGTTATAATGTTCCATAGTGTTCCAGGCTCAGTTATAATGTTCCGTTGTGTTCCAGGCTCAGTTATAATGTTCCATAGTGTTCCAGGCTAAGTTAAAATGTTCCGTTGTGTTCCAGGCTCAGTTATAATATTCTGTTGTGTTCCAGGCTCAGTTATAATGTTCCGTTGTGTTCCAGGCTAAGTTATAATGTTCCGTAGTGTTCCAGGCTCAGTTATAATGTTCTGTTGTGTTCCATGCTAAGTTATAATGTTCCATAGTGTTCCAGGCTAAGTTAAATGTTCCATAGTGTTCCAGGCTAAGTTAAAATGTTCCGTTGTGTTCCAGGCTCAGTTATAATGTTCTGTTGTGTTCCAGGCTAAATTATAATGTTCTGTTGTGTTCCAGGCTGAGTTATAATGTTCCATAGTGTTCCAGGCTCAGTTATAATGTTCTGTTGTGTTCCAGGCTAAGTTATAATGTTCCATAGTGTTCCAGGCTCAGTTATAATGTTCTGTTGTGTTCAAGGCTAAGTTATAATGTTCCATAGTGTTCCAGGCTAAGTTAAAATGTTCTGTTGTGTTCCAGGCTCAGTTATAATGTTCTGTTGTGTTCCAGGCCAAGTTAAAATGTTCCATAGTGTTCCAGGCTAACTTGAAATGTTCAGTTGTGTTCCAGGCTAAGTTAAAATGTTCCATAGTGTTCCAGGCTAACTTGAAATGTTCAGTTGTGTTCCAGGCTAAGTTATAATGTTCCATAGTGTTCCAGGCTAAGTTAAAATGTTCTGTTGTGTTCCAGGCTCAGTTATAATGTTCTGTTGTGTTCCAGGCCAAGTTAAAATGTTCCATAGTGTTCCAGGCTAACTTGAAATGTTCAGTTGTGTTCCAGGCTAAGTTAAAATGTTCCATAGTGTTCCAGGCTAAGTTAAAATGTTCAGTTGTGTTCCAGGCTAAGTTAAAATGTTCAGTTGTGTTCCAGGCTAAGTTAAAATGTTCAGTTGTGTTCCAGGCTAAGTTAAAATGTTCCATAGTGTTCCAGGCTAACTTGAAATGTTCAGTTGTGTTCCAGGCTAAGTTATAATGTTCCGTTCTGTTCCAGGCTAAGTTATAATGTTCCGTTCTGTTCCAGGCTAAGTTAAATGTTCCATAGTGTTCCAGGCTAAGTTGTAATGTTCCGTTGTGTTCCAGGCTAAGTTAAATGTTCCATAGTGTTCCAGGCTAAGTTAAAATGTTCCGTTGCGTTCCAGGCTAAGTTATAATGTTCTGTTGTGTTCCAGGCTAAGTTATAATGTTCCGTTGTGTTCCAGGCTAAGTTATAATGTTCCATAGTGTTCCAGGCTCAGTTATAATGTTCCGTTGTGTTCCAGGCTCAGTTATAATGTTCCATAGTGTTCCAGGCTAAGTTAAAATGTTCCGTTGTGTTCCAGGCTCAGTTATAATATTCTGTTGTGTTCCAGGCTCAGTTATAATGTTCCGTTGTGTTCCAGGCTCAGTTATAATGTTCCGTTGTGTTCCAGGCTAAGTTATAATGTTCCGTAGTGTTCCAGGCTAAGTTATAATGTTCCGTTCTGTTCCAGGCTAAGTTATAATGTTCCATAGTGTTCCGGGCTAAGTTAAAATGTTCCGTTGTGTTCCAGGCTCAGTTATAATGTTCGGTTGTGTTCCAGGCTAAGTTATAATGTTCCATAGTGTTCCGGGCTAAGTTAAAATGTTCCGTTGTGTTCCAGGCTCAGTTATAATGTTCTGTTGTGTTCCAGGCTAAGTTATAATGTTCCATAGTGTTCCAGGCTCAGCTATAATGTTCTGTTGTGTTCCAGGCTAAGTTATAATGTTCCATAGTGTTCCGGGCTAAGTTAAAATGTTCCGTTGTGTTCCAGGCTCAGTTATAATGTTCTGTTGTGTTCCAGGCTAAGTTATAATGTTCCATAGTGTTCCGGGCTAAGTTAAAATGTTCTGTTGTGTTCCAGGCTCAGTTATAATGTTCCGTTGTGTTCCAGGCTAAGTTAAAATGTTCCGTTGTGTTCCAGGCTCAGTTATAATGTTCCGTTGTGTTCCAGGCTAAGTTAAAATGTTCCGTTGTGTTCCAGGCTAAGTTATAATGTTCTGTTGTGTTCCAGGCTAAGTTATAATGTTCCATAGTGTTCCAGGCTAAGTTAAATTGTTCCGTTGTGTTCCAGGCTAAGTTATAATGCTCCATAGTGTTCCAGGCTTAGTTAAAATGTTCTGTTGTGTTCCAGGCTAAGTTAAAATGTTCCGTTGTGTTCCAGGCTCAGTTAAATGTTCCATAGTGTTCCAGGCTAAATTATAATGTTCCATATTGTTCCAGGCTAAGTTGTAATGTTCCATTGTGTTCCAGGCTAAGTTATAATGTTCCATATTGTTCCAGGCTAAGTTAAAATGTTACGTTGTGTTCCAGGCTCAGTTATAATGTTCTGTGTTCCAGGCTAACTTGAAATGTTCAGTTGTGTTCCAGGCTAAGTTAAAATGTTCCGTTCTGTTCCAGGCTAAGTTATAATGTTCCGTTGTGTTCCAGGCTCAGTTATAATGTTCTGTTGTGTTCCAGGCTCAGTTATAATGTTCTGTTGTGTTCCAGGCTAAGTTATAATGTTCCATAGTGTTCCAGGCTAAGTTATAGTGCTCCATAGTGTTCCAGGCTAAGTTAAAATGTTCCGTTGTGTTCCAGGCTCAGTTATAATGTTCTGTTGTGTTCCAGGCTAAGTTAAAATGTTCCATTGTGTTCCAGGCTCAGTTAAAATGTTCCATAGTGTTCCAGGCTAAATTATAATGTTCCATATTGTTCCAGGCTAAGTTGTAATGTTCCGTTGTGTTCCAGGCTAACTTGAAATGTTCAGTTGTGTTCCAGGCTAAGTTATAATGTTCAGTTGTGTTCCAGGCTAAGTTATAATGTTCCGTTGTGTTCCAGGCTAAGTTATAATGTTCCGTTATGTTCCAGGCTTAGTTAAATTGTTCCGTTGTGTTCCAGGCTAAGTTAAATGTTCCATAGTGTTCCAGGCTAAGTTAAAATGTTCCGTTGTGTTCCAGGCTCAGTTATAATGTTCTGTTGTGTTCCAGGCTAAATTATAATGTTCCGTTGTGTTCCAGGCTCAGTTATAATGTTCCGTTGTGTTCCAGGCTAAGTTATAATGTTCCATAGTGTTCCGGGCTAAGTTAAAATGTTCTGTTGTGTTCCAGGCTCAGTTATAATGTTCTGTTGTGTTCCAGGCCAAGTTAAAATGTTCCATAGTGTTCCAGGCTAACTTGAAATGTTCAGTTGTGTTCCAGGCTAAGTTAAAATGTTCCATAGTGTTCCAGGCTAACTTGAAATGTTCAGTTGTGTTCCAGGCTAAGTTATAATGTTCCATAGTGTTCCGGGCTAAGTTAAAATGTTCTGTTGTGTTCCAGGCTCAGTTATAATGTTCTGTTGTGTTCCAGGCCAAGTTAAAATGTTCCATAGTGTTCCAGGCTAACTTGAAATGTTCAGTTGTGTTCCAGGCTAAGTTAAAATGTTCCATAGTGTTCCAGGCTAAGTTAAAATGTTCAGTTGTGTTCCAGGCTAAGTTAAAATGTTCCATAGTGTGAAATGTTCAGTTGTGTTCCAGGCTAAGTTATAATGTTCCGTTCTGTTCCAGGCTAAGTTATTATAATGTTCCGTTCTGTTCCAGGCTAAGTTAAATGTTCCATAGTGTTCCAGGCTAAGTTGTAATGTTCCGTTGTGTTCCAGGCTAAGTTAAATGTTCCATAGTGTTCCAGGCTAAGTTAAAATGTTCCGTTGCGTTCCAGGCTAAGTTATAATGTTCTGTTGTGTTCCAGGCTAAATTATAATGTTCTGTTGTGTTCCAGGCTAAGTTATAATGTTCCATAGTGTTCCAGGCTCAGTTATAATGTTCCGTTGTGTTCCAGGCTCAGTTATAATGTTCCATAGTGTTCCAGGCTAAGTTAAAATGTTCCGTTGTGTTCCAGGCTCAGTTATAATATTCTGTTGTGTTCCAGGCTCAGTTATAATGTTCCGTTGTGTTCCAGGCTCAGTTATAATGTTCCGTTGTGTTCCAGGCTAAGTTATAATGTTCCGTAGTGTTCCAGGCTAAGTTATAATGTTCCGTTCTGTTCCAGGCTAAGTTATAATGTTCCATAGTGTTCCGGGCTAAGTTAAAATGTTCCGTTGTGTTTCAGGCTCAGTTATAATGTTCTGTTGTGTTCCAGGCTAAGTTATAATGTTCCATAGTGTTCCGGGCTAAGTTAAAATGTTCCGTTGTGTTCCAGGCTAAGTTAAAATGTTCCATAGTGTTCCAGGCTAACTTGAAATGTTCAGTTGTGTTCCAGGCTAAGTTATAATGTTCCATAGTGTTCCGGGCTAAGTTAAAATGTTCTGTTGTGTTCCAGGCTCAGTTATAATGTTCTGTTGTGTTCCAGGCCAAGTTAAAATGTTCCATAGTGTTCCAGGCTAACTTGAAATGTTCAGTTGTGTTCCAGGCTAAGTTAAAATGTTCCATAGTGTTCCAGGCTAAGTTAAAATGTTCAGTTGTGTTCCAGGCTAAGTTAAAATGTTCCATAGTGTTCCAGGCTAACTTGAAATGTTCAGTTGTGTTCCAGGCTAAGTTATAATGTTCCGTTCTGTTCCAGGCTAAGTTATAATGTTCCGTTCTGTTCCAGGCTAAGTTAAATGTTCCATAGTGTTCCAGGCTAAGTTGTAATGTTCCGTTGTGTTCCAGGCTAAGTTAAATGTTCCATAGTGTTCCAGGCTAAGTTAAAATGTTCCGTTGTGTTCCAGGCTAAGTTATAATGTTCTGTTGTGTTCCAGGCTAAATTATAATGTTCTGTTGTGTTCCAGGCTAAGTTATAATGTTCCATAGTGTTCCAGGCTCAGTTATAATGTTCCGTTGTGTTCCAGGCTCAGTTATAATGTTCCATAGTGTTCCAGGCTAAGTTAAAATGTTCCGTTGTGTTCCAGGCTCAGTTATAATATTCTGTTGTGTTCCAGGCTCAGTTATAATGTTCCGTTGTGTTCCAGGCTCAGTTATAATGTTCCGTTGTGTTCCAGGCTAAGTTATAATGTTCCGTAGTGTTCCAGGCTAAGTTATAATGTTCCGTTCTGTTCCAGGCTAAGTTATAATGTTCCATAGTGTTCCGGGCTAAGTTAAAATGTTCCGTTGTGTTTCAGGCTCAGTTATAATGTTCTGTTGTGTTCCAGGCTAAGTTATAATGTTCCATAGTGTTCCGGGCTAAGTTAAAATGTTCCGTTGTGTTCCAGGCTCAGTTATAATGTTCTGTTGTGTTCCAGGCTAAGTTATAATGTTCCATAGTGTTCCAGGCTCAGTTATAATGTTCTGTTGTGTTCCAGGCTAAGTTATAATGTTCCATAGTGTTCCGGGCTAAGTTAAAATGTTCCGTTGTGTTCCAGGCTCAGTTATAATGTTCTGTTGTGTTCCAGGCTAAGTTATAATGTTCCATAGTGTTCCGGGCTAAGTTAAAATGTTCTGTTGTGTTCCAGGCTCAGTTATAATGTTCCATAGTGTTCCAGGCTAAGTTAAAATGTTCCGTTGTGTTCCAGGCTCAGTTATAATGTTCCGTTGTGTTCCAGGCTAAGTTAAAATGTTCCGTTGTGTTCCAGGCTAAGTTATAATGTTCTGTTGTGTTCCAGGCTAAGTTATAATGCTCCATAGTGTTCCAGGCTTAGTTAAAATGTTCTGTTGTGTTCCAGGCTAAGTTAAAATGTTCCGTTGTGTTCCAGGCTAAGTTAAATGTTCCATAGTGTTCCAGGCTAAATTATAATGTTCCATATTGTTCCAGGCTAAGTTGTAATGTTCCATTGTGTTCCAGGCTAAGTTATAATGTTCCATATTGTTCCAGGCTAAGTTAAAATGTTACGTTGTGTTCCAGGCTCAGTTATAATGTTCTGTTGTGTTCCAGGCTAACTTGAAATGTTCAGTTGTGTTCCAGGCTAAGTTAAAATGTTCCGTTCTGTTCCAGGCTAAGTTATAATGTTCCGTTGTGTTCCAGGCTCAGTTATAATGTTCTGTTGTGTTCCAGGCTCAGTTATAATGTTCTGTTGTGTTCCAGGCTAAGTTATAATGTTCCATAGTGTTCCAGGCTAAGTTATAATGCTCCATAGTGTTCCAGGCTAAGTTAAAATGTTCCGTTGTGTTCCAGGCTCAGTTATAATGTTCTGTTGTGTTCCAGGCTAAGTTAAAATGTTCCACTGTGTTCCAGGCTCAGTTAAAATGTTCCATAGTGTTCCAGGCTAAATTATAATGTTCCATATTGTTCCAGGCTAAGTTGTAATGTTCCGTTGTGTTCCAGGCTAACTTGAAATGTTCCGTTGTGTTCCAGGCTAAGTTATAATGTTCTGTTGTGTTCCAGGCTAAATTATAATGTTCCGTTGTGTTCCAGGCTCAGTTATAATGTTCCGTTGTGTTCCAGGCTAAGTTATAATGTTCCGTTGTGTTCCAGGCTAAGTTAAATGTTCCATAGTGTTCCAGGCTAAGTTAAAATGTTCCGTTGTGTTCCAGGCTCAGTTATAATGTTCTGTTGTGTTCCAGGCTCAGTTATAATGTTCTGTTGTGTTCCAGGCTAAGTTATAATGTTCCATAGTGTTCCAGGCTAAGTTATAATGCTCCATAGTGTTCCAGGCTAAGTTAAAATGTTCCGTTGTGTTCCAGGCTCAGTTATAATGTTCTGTTGTGTTCCAGGCTAAGTTAAAATGTTCCATTGTGTTCCAGGCTCAGTTAAAATGTTCCATAGTGTTCCAGGCTAAATTATAATGTTCCATATTGTTCCAGGCTAAGTTATAATGTTCCGTTGTGTTCCAGGCTAAGTTAAAATGTTCAGTTGTGTTCCAGGCTAAGTTATAATGTTCAGTTGTGTTCCAGGCTAACTTGAAATGTTCAGTTGTGTTCCAGGCTAAGTTATAATGTTCCGTTCTGTTCCAGGCTAAGTTATAATGTTCCGTTCTGTTCCAGGCTAAGTTATAATGTTCTGTTATGTTCCAGGCTTAGTTAAATTGTTCCGTTGTGTTCCAGGCTAAGTTAAATGTTCCATAGTGTTCCAGGCTAAGTTAAAATGTTCCGTTGTGTTCCAGGCTCAGTTATAATGTTCTGTTGTGTTCCAGGCTAAATTATAATGTTCCGTTGTGTTCCAGGCTCAGTTATAATGTTCCGTTGTGTTCCAGGCTAAGTTATAATGTTCCATAGTGTTCCAGGCTAAGTTAAAATGTTCCGTTGTGTTCCAGGCTCAGTTATAATGTTCCGAATTGTTCCAGGCTAAGTTATAATGCTCCATAGTGTTCCAGGCTCAGTTATAATGTTCCGTTGTGTTCCAGGCTCAGTTATAATGTTCTGTTGTGTTCCAGGCTAAGTTATAATGTTCCCTAGTGTTCCAGGCTAAGTTAAAATGTTCCGTTGTGTTCCAGGCTCAGTTATAATGTTCCGTTGTGTTCCAGGCTCAGTTATAATGTTCTGTTGTGTTCCAGGCTAAGTTATAATGTTCCATATTGTTCCAGGCTAAGTTGTAATGTTCCATTGTGTTCCAGGCTAAGTTATAATGTTCCATATTGTTCCATGCTAAGTTAAAATGTTACGTTGTGTTCCAGGCTTAGTTATAATGTTCCATAGTGTTCCAGGCTAACTTGAAATGTTCAGTTGTGATACAGTCTAATTTATAATGTTCCATATGTTCCAGGCTTAGTTAAATTGTTCCATTGTGTTCCAGGCTAAGTTAAATGTTCCATAGTGTTCCAGGCTAAGTTAAAATGTTCCGTTGTGTTCCAGGCTCAGTTATAATGTTCTGTTGTGTTCCAGGCTAAATTATAATGTTCCGTTGTGTTCCAGGCTCAGTTATAATGTTCTGTTGTGTTCCAGGCTAAGTTATAATGTTCCATAGTGTTCCAGGCTAAGTTAAAATGTTCCGTTGTGTTCCAGGCTCAGTTATAATGTTCCGTTGTGTTCCAGGCTCAGTTATAATGTTCCATAGTGTTCCAGGCTAAGTTAAAATGTTCCGTTGTGTTCCAGGCTCAGTTATAATGTTCTGTTGTGTTCCAGGCTAAGTTATAATGTTCCATAGTGTTCCAGGCTCAGTTATAATGTTCTGTTGTGTTCCAGGCTCAGTTATAATGTTCCATATTGTTCCGGGCTAAGTTAAAATGTTCCGTTGTGTTCCAGGCTCAGTTATAATGTTCCATAGTGTTCCGGGCTAAGTTAAAATGTTCCATTGTGTTCCATGCTCAGTTATAATGTTTTGTTGTGTTCCAGGCTCAGTCATAATGTTCTGTTGTGTTCCAGGCTCAGTTATAATGTTCCATAGTGTTCCGGGCTAAGTTAAAATGTTCCGTTGTGTTCCATGCTCAGTTATAATGTTCTGTTGTGTTCCAGGCTCAGTCATAATGTTCTGTTGTGTTCCAGGCTAAGTTATAATGTTCCATAGTGTTCCAGGCTAAGTTAAAATGTTCTGTTGTGTTCCAGGCTCAGTTATAATGTTCTGTTGTGTTCCAGGCTAAGTTATAATGTTCCATAGTGTTCCAGGCTAAGTTATAATGTTCCATAGTGTTCCAGGCTCAGTTATAATGTTCTGTTGTGTTCCAGGCTCAGTTATAATGTTCTGTTGTGTTCCAGGCTAAGTTAAAATGTTCCGTTGTGTTCCAGGCTAAGTTAAAATGTTCCGTTGTGTTCCAGGCTAAGTTATAATGTTCCATATTGTTCCAGGCTAAGTTGTAATGTTCCATTGTGTTCCAGGCTAAGTTATAATGTTCCATATTGTTCCAGGCTAAGTTAAAATGTTCCGTTGTGTTCCAGGCTCAGTTATAATGTTCCATAGTGTTCCGGGCTAAGTTAAAATGTTCTGTTGTGTTCCAGGCTAAGTTATAATGTTCCATAGTGTTCCAGGCTAACTTGAAATGTTCAGTTGTGTTCCAGGCTCAGTTATAATGTTCTGTTGTGTTCCAGGCTAAGTTATAATGTTCCATAGTGTTCCAGGCTAAGTTATAATGCTCCATAGTGTTCCAGGCTCAGTTATAATGTTCTGTTGTGTTCCAGGCTAAGTTAAAATGTTCCATAGTGTTCCAGGCTAAGTTGTAATGTTCCATTGTGTTCCAGGCTAAGTTATAATGTTCCATAGTGTTCCGGGCTAAGTTAAAATGTTCCGTTGTGTTCCAGGCTAAGTTAAAATGTTCCATAGTGTTCCAGGCTAACTTGAAATGTTCAGTTGTGTTCCAGGCTAAGTTATAATGTTCCATAGTGTTCGCGGATAAGTTAAAATGTTCTGTTGTGTTCCAGGCTAATTTAAAATGTTCTGTTGTGTTCCAGGCTAAGTTAAAATGTTCCATAGTGTTCCAGGCTAACTTGAAATGTTCAGTTGTGTTCCAGGCTAAGTTAAAATGTTCCATAGTGTTCCAGGCTAAGTTAAAATGTTCAGTTGTGTTCCAGGCTAAGTTAAAATGTTCCATAGTGTTCCAGGCTAACTTGAAATGTTCAGTTGTGTTCCAGGCTAAGTTATAATGTTCCGTTCTGTTCCAGGCTAAGTTATAATGTTCCGTTGTGTTCCAGGCTAAGTTAAATGTTCCATAGTGTTCCAGGCTAAGTTGTAATGTTCCGTTGTGTTCCAGGCTAAGTTATATGTTCCATAGCGTTGCAGGCTAAGTTAAAATGTTCAGTATGCTCCAGGCTAAGTTATAATGTTCTGTTGTGTTCCAGGCTAAATTATAATGTTCTGTTGTGTTCCAGGCTAAGTTATAATGTTCCATAGTGTTCCAGGCTCAGTTATAATGTTCCGTTGTGTTCCAGGCTCAGTTATAATGTTCCATAGTGTTCCAGGCTAAGTTAAAATGTTCCGTTGTGTTCCAGGCTCAGTTATAATATTCTGTTGTGTTCCAGGCTCAGTTATAATGTTCCGTTGTGTTCCAGGCTCAGTTATAATGTTCCGTTGTGTTCCAGGCTAAGTTATAATGTTCCGTAGTGTTCCAGGCTAAGTTATAATGTTCCGTTCTGTTCCAGGCTAAGTTATAATGTTCCATAGTGTTCCGGGCTAAGTTAAAATGTTCCGTTGTGTTTCAGGCTCAGTTATAATGTTCTGTTGTGTTCCAGGCTAAGTTATAATGTTCCATAGTGTTCCGGGCTAAGTTAAAATGTTCCGTTGTGTTCCAGGCTCAGTTATAATGTTCTGTTGTGTTCCAGGCTCAGTTATAATGTTCCATAGTGTTCCAGGCTCAGTTATAATGTTCTGTTGTGTTCCAGGCTAAGTTATAATGTTCCATAGTGTTCCAGGCTAAGTTAAAATGTTCCGTTGTGTTCCAGGCTCAGTTATAATGTTCTGTTGTGTTCCAGGCTAAGTTATAATGTTCCATAGTGTTCCAGGCTAAGTTAAAATGTTCTGTTGTGTTCCAGGCTCAGTTATAATGTTCCGTTGTGTTCCAGGCTAAGTTAAAATGTTCCGTTGTGTTCCAGGCTCAGTTATAATGTTCCGTTGTGTTCCAGGCTAAGTTAAAATGTTCCGTTGTGTTCCAGGCTAAGTTATAATGTTCTGTTGTGTTCCAGGCTAAGTTATAATGTTCTGTTGTGTTCCAGGCTTAGTTAAAATGTTCTGTTGTGTTCCAGGCTAAGTTAAAATGTTCCGTTGTGTTCCAGGCTAAGTTAAATGTTCCATAGTGTTCCAGGCTAAATTATAATGTTCCATATTGTTCCAGGCTAAGTTGTAATGTTCCATTGTGTTCCAGGCTAAGTTATAATGTTCCATATTGTTCCAGGCTAAGTTAAAATGTTACGTTGTGTTCCAGGCTCAGTTATAATGTTCTGTTGTGTTCCAGGCTAACTTGAAATGTTCAGTTGTGTTCCAGGCTAAGTTAAAATGTTCCGTTCTGTTCCAGGCTAAGTTATAATGTTCCGTTGTGTTCCAGGCTCAGTTATAATGTTCTGTTGTGTTCCAGGCTCAGTTATAATGTTCTGTTGTGTTCCAGGCTAAGTTATAATGTTCCATAGTGTTCCAGGCTAAGTTAAAATGTTCCATAGTGTTCCAGGCTAAGTTAAAATGTTCCATAGTGTTCCAGGCTAAGTTAAAATGTTCTGTTGTGTTCCAGGCTAAGTTAAAATGTTCCACTGTGTTCCAGGCTCAGTTAAAATGTTCCATAGTGTTCCAGGCTAAATTATAATGTTCCATATTGTTCCAGGCTAAGTTGTAATGTTCCGTTGTGTTCCAGGCTAACTTGAAATGTTCAGTTGTGTTCCAGGCTAAGTTATAATGTTCAGTTGTGTTCCAGGCTAACTTGAAATGTTCAGTTGTGTTCCAGGCTAAGTTATAATGTTCCGTTATGTTCCAGGCTTAGTTAAATTGTTCCGTTGTGTTCCAGGCTAAGTTAAATGTTCCATAGTGTTCCAGGCTAAGTTAAAATGTTCCGTTGTGTTCCAGGCTCAGTTATAATGTTCTGTTGTGTTCCAGGCTCAGTTATAATGTTCTGTTGTGTTCCAGGCTAAGTTATAATGTTCCATAGTGTTCCAGGCTAAGTTATAATGTTCCATAGTGTTCCAGGCTAAGTTAAAATGTTCCGTTGTGTTCCAGGCTCAGTTATAATGTTCTGTTGTGTTCCAGGCTAAGTTAAAATGTTCCATTGTGTTCCAGGCTCAGTTAAAATGTTCCATAGTGTTCCAGGCTAAATTATAATGTTCCATATTGTTCCAGGCTAAGTTGTAATGTTCCGTTGTGTTCCAGGCTAACTTGAAATGTTCAGTTGTGTTCCAGGCTAAGTTATAATGTTCAGTTGTGTTCCAGGCTAACTTGAAATGTTCAGTTGTGTTCCAGGCTCAGTTATAATGTTCAGTTGTGTTCCAGGCTAACTTGAAATGTTCAGTTGTGTTCCAGGCTAAGTTATAATGTTCCGTTATGTTCCAGGCTTAGTTAAATTGTTCCGTTGTGTTCCAGGCTAAGTTAAATGTTCCATAGTGTTCCAGGCTAAGTTAAAATGTTCCGTTGTGTTCCAGGCTCAGTTATAATGTTCTGTTGTGTTCCAGGCTAAATTATAATGTTCCGTTGTGTTCCAGGCTCAGTTATAATGTTCCGTTGTGTTCCAGGCTAAGTTATAATGTTCCATAGTGTTCCAGGCTAAGTTAAAATGTTCCGTTGTGTTCCAGGCTCAGTTATAATGTTCCGTTGTGTTCCAGGCTAAGTTATAATGCTCCATAGTGTTCCAGGCTCAGTTATAATGTTCCGTTGTGTTCCAGGCTCAGTTATAATGTTCTGTTGTGTTCCAGGCTAAGTTATAATGTTCCCTAGTGTTCCAGGCTAAGTTAAAATGTTCCGTTGTGTTCCAGGCTCAGTTATAATGTTCCGTTGTGTTCCAGGCTCAGTTATAATGTTCTGTTGTGTTCCAGGCTAAGTTATAATGTTCCATATTGTTCCAGGCTAAGTTGTAATGTTCCATTGTGTTCCAGGCTAAGTTATAATGTTCCATATTGTTCCATGCTAAGTTAAAATGTTACGTTGTGTTCCAGGCTTAGTTATAATGTTCCATAGTGTTCCAGGCTAACTTGAAATGTTCAGTTGTGTTCCAGGCTAAGTTATAATGTTCCGTTATGTTCCAGGCTTAGTTAAATTGTTCCATTGTGTTCCAGGCTAAGTTAAATGTTCCATAGTGTTCCAGGCTAAGTTAAAATGTTCCGTTGTGTTCCAGGCTCAGTTATAATGTTCTGTTGTGTGTTCCAGGCTAAATTATAATGTTCCTGTGTTCCAGGCTCAGTTATAATGTTCTGTTGTGTTCCAGGCTAAGTTATAATGTTCCATAGTGTTCCAGGCTAAGTTAAAATGTTCCGTTGTGTTCCAGGCTCAGTTATAATGTTCCGTTGTGTTCCAGGCTCAGTTATAATGTTCCATAGTGTTCCAGGCTAAGTTAAAATGTTCCGTTGTGTTCCAGGCTCAGTTATAATGTTCTGTTGTGTTCCAGGCTAAGTTATAATGTTCCTTAGTGTTCCAGGCTAAGTTGTAATGTTCCATTGTGTTCCAGGCTAAGTTATAATGTTCCATATTGTTCCATGCTAAGTTAAAATGTTACGTTGTGTTCCAGGCTCAGTTATAATGTTCCATAGTGTTCCGGGCTAAGTTAAAATGTTCCATTGTGTTCCATGCTCAGTTATAATGTTTTGTTGTGTTCCAGGCTCAGTAATAATGTTCTGTTGTGTTCCAGGCTCAGTTATAATGTTCCATAGTGTTCCGGGCTAAGTTAAAATGTTCCGTTGTGTTCCATGCTCAGTTATAATGTTCTGTTGTGTTCCAGGCTCAGTCATAATGTTCTGTTGTGTTCCAGGCTAAGTTATAATGTTCCATAGTGTTCCAGGCTAAGTTAAAATGTTCTGTTGTGTTCCAGGCTCAGTTATAATGTTCTGTTGTGTTCCAGGCTAAGTTATAATGTTCCATAGTGTTCCAGGCTAAGTTATAATGCTCCATAGTGTTCCAGGCTCAGTTATAATGTTCTGTTGTGTTCCAGGCTCAGTTATAATGTTCTGTTGTGTTCCAGGTTAAGTTAAAATGTTCCGTTGTGTTCCAGGCTAAGTTAAAATGTTCCGTTCTGTTCCAGGCTAAGTTATAATGTTCCATATTGTTCCAGGCTAAGTTGTAATGTTCCATTGTGTTCCAGGCTAAGTTATAATGTTCCATATTGTTCCAGGCTAAGTTAAAATGTTCCGTTGTGTTCCAGGCTCAGTTATAATGTTCCATAGTGTTCCGGGCTAAGTTAAAATGTTCTGTTGTGTTCCAGGCTAAGTTATAATGTTCCATAGTGTTCCAGGCTAACTTGAAATGTTCAGTTGTGTTCCAGGCTCAGTTATAATGTTCTGTTGTGTTCCAGGCTAAGTTATAATGTTCCATAGTGTTCCAGGCTAAGTTATAATGCTCCATAGTGTTCCAGGCTCAGTTATAATGTTCTGTTGTGTTCCAGGCTAAGTTAAAATGTTCCATAGTGTTCCAGGCTAAGTTGTAATGTTCCATTGTGTTCCAGGCTAAGTTATAATGTTCCATATTGTTCCAGGCTAAGTTAAAATGTTCAGTTGTGTTCCAGGCTCAGTTATAATGTTCTGTTGTGTTCCAGGCTCAGTTATAATGTTCTGTTGTGTTCCAGGTTAAGTTAAAATGTTCCGTTGTGTTCCAGGCTAAGTTAAAATGTTCCGTTCTGTTCCAGGCTAAGTTATAATGTTCCATATTGTTCCAGGCTAAGTTGTAATGTTCCATTGTGTTCCAGGCTAAGTTATAATGTTCCATATTGTTCCAGGCTAAGTTAAAATGTTCCGTTGTGTTCCAGGCTCAGTTATAATGTTCCATAGTGTTCCGGGCTAAGTTAAAATGTTCTGTTGTGTTCCAGGCTAAGTTATAATGTTCCATAGTGTTCCAGGCTAACTTGAAATGTTCAGTTGTGTTCCAGGCTCAGTTATAATGTTCTGTTGTGTTCCAGGCTAAGTTATAATGTTCCATAGTGTTCCAGGCTAAGTTATAATGCTCCATAGTGTTCCAGGCTCAGTTATAATGTTCTGTTGTGTTCCAGGCTAAGTTAAAATGTTCCATAGTGTTCCAGGCTAAGTTGTAATGTTCCATTGTGTTCCAGGCTAAGTTATAATGTTCCATATTGTTCCAGGCTAAGTTAAAATGTTCAGTTGTGTTCCAGGCTCAGTTATAATGTTCTGTTGTGTTCCAGGCTCAGTTATAATGTTCCATGTTGTTCCGGGCTAAGTTAAAATGTTCCGTTGTGTTCCAGGCTAAGTTATAATGTTCCATATTGTTCCAGGCTAAGTTAAAATGTTACGTTGTGTTCCAGGCTCAGTTATAATGTTCTGTTGTGTTCCAGGCTAAGTTAAAATGTTCCATATTGTTCCAGGCTAAGTTAAAATGTTCCGTTGTGTTCCAGGCTCAGTTATAATGTTCTGTTGTGTTCCAGGCTAACTTATAATGTTCCATATTGTTCCAGGCTAAGTTAAAATGTTCCATATTGTTCCAGGCTTAGTTAAAATGTTCCGTTGTGTTCCAGGCTAAGTTAAATGTTCCATAGTGTTTCAGGCTAAGTTGTAATGTTTCATAGTGTTCCAGGTTAAGTTAAAATGTTCCGTTGTGTTCCAGGCTAAGTTATAATGTTCCATAATGTTCCAGGCTAAGTTAAAATGTTCCGTTGTGTTCCAGGCTAAGTTATAATGTTCCGTAGTGTTCCAGGCTAAGTTATAATGTTCCATAGTGTTCCAGGTTAAGTTAAAATGTTCCGTTGTGTTCCAGGCTAAGTTATAATGTTCCGTAGTGTTCCAGGCTAAGTTATAATGTTCCATAGTATTCCAGGTTAAGTTAAAATGTTCATTGTGTTCCAGGCTAAGTTATAATGTTCCGTTGTGTTCCAGGCTAACGAGCTGCTGCTGAGTGGCAGGAAGTTGACGGCTCAGGAGGCGTGTTCTAAAGGTTTGGTATCTCAGGTTCTGTGGCCGGGAACCTTCACACAGGAAGTGATGCTCCGGGTCAAAGAGCTGGTGATGGTCGACTCACTGGTGAGTAACAAACACAGCCGCAGAAAATTGTGTGTGAACACACCACACACACACAGAGCGACACACTGTGACCTCTGCTTCAGTGTTAAGTATCTGTTCATGTCTCGGTTCCACTTCCTGTCCTGCAGGTTCTGCGGGAGTCCAAAGCCCTGATGAGGAACACCAGTCGCAGTGCTCTGGAGCAAGCTAACGAGCGCGAATGTGAAGCCCTGAAGAGAGTCTGGGGCTCATCGCAGGGAACCGACTCCATCTTGCAGTACCTGCAGAGGGGAACCGAGCTCTGCTAGAACCTGGACCTGAAGCGGGAGCAGGACTGTTCTCCTGACTCCGCAATGACTCAGCAAATTCTGAACTGGACAGCAAACACTGAACGTTTCTTCCTTTTGCTGAAAACATTTAAATTATAATTTCATTAGAACATTTGTGTAGTTCTCTGGTTCTCACTGTTCTCAGCAGGCTCACCTGTGGGGTTCCACAGGTGGGGTTCCACAGGGTCCCATCTTGGTCCCTCTGTTGTGATAACATCAGGACATGTTGGACGGATCATCACAGGTTTGTTTTCATGTCTAATGTTCCTGCTAGACCAGACTGAGGGCGTCTAAGAACCCACAGTTTGAACGGAACCTGAACAGACATGCTCAGGGTTTAAACAGCTTGACGTCAGAGGGCATATTTCTACTGGACACTGATAAAGGAGGAAGTACATGATGCTAAGCTAGGCTAAGAGTGGTGGATTCTGTCTGCACTCAGAGACTAAAACGTGACTCTGATGGAGAACCAGAGGGTTTATAATGTTGGACTGTTCCTTTAAATGGAGGTGACCTTTGACTTTCATTTCCTCTAATGAAATCCTACGTGGAGGAATAAACAGGAAGGGGAGCCTGGGCTAAAACAGGAAGTGAACTAGCAGTGACCTTCCTGTTTGTGGCGGTGGATCATTAGACAATGTTTGCTCCTGCAGCGGCCTCCTCAGGACAGAATGGGACAGACACAGCGTCAGCCTGCAGGGGGTGCTCACACCGCTTTTAATCATGTTTACTGGTGAATTATGGGTACATACTGACACCTGAGAGGTGTATGTGTGTGGGCGTGGCTTGTTCAGGTGACCATGTGATCAGGTAAGCTGACTGATCCCAGTCCAGGGTCTGAACAGGACCAGAATTTGAACAGAACCAGGATCTGGACAGGACCTGGACCTGAGCAGGTTCTGTCAGATTTCTGATTGCGGTTCATTATTTCATGTAAAAACAAATGAATCCAAATTAAAAGTATTTTGTTTGTTACAGTAACACGTTTGCTCTGTCAATCACTTCCTGTCTTCCTTATTTCAGTGCAGCCAATCACATCCTGTGTGTAGTGACATCATCAATGTATCATAAAGTAGAATGAGCCAATCAGCAGCTTCAGCATAAATAACATAATCCCAGCATTCTCTCATCCTGTGTGGTGTGACACCAGTCTCTATGCTAAGCTAACACACTCACACTCAGTGTACAGAGATGAGATGAGAACATTGTGAGGATCTCCTCCTGTCTCAGTCTCAACATGTCAGGAACAGAAACTCTGCAGCGTTCTTCAGGTCTGAGACACTTTGAGAACAACTTTTATCTTCACCAGGATCTCAACTGTAAATTAAAACTCTTAATGCAGATCAGTTTCTCTGACGTTCATCACCAGGAAGAACTCTGAAGGAACCCTAGAGGAACTCTGAAGGAACCCTAGAGGAACCATGGAGGAACTCTGGAGGAACCCTCGGGGAACTCTGGAGGAACCCTGGAAGAACTCAGAGGACAGAAGCTTTGTGAGCAGAAGCTGACTCTCAGAGAAACAGAGGATTTAAGTTGATCCGTCACTTATCAGCTCAGAGTTTTGATGTAACAGCTTCAGTCTGAGGTGAAGACAGACGGATGGTTTTACTAAGAACACTCTGATCAGCTTCAGTCTGAGATGACGGCCCTTCATCATGTTCAGTTACAGTAAAACTTGTTGAATCTACCATAAAATAATAACTGGGTAATGAGAGGCTGAGAGAAGGACACACTGATGCTAACAGGCTAACAGATCAGCTGGTGGAGGATCGGAGCTAACGGCTAGTGTAGCTTAGCTGACAGTTAGCTTGTTTTAACTTGGCATCTCAGTGTGAATCCCCTGACGTGCTGCTGTTAGTCGGGCTGCTAACTGAGCTGCTAATTGACAGCTACCTGCTCGGCTAACAGCTGTCAGCTGCCTGGTGGTTAGCTGGACAGACGGCCGAAGAAAGCCCAAAACCCAGTCTGAAGTTACTGCTGTTTATTTTCTTTAGTATGAAAAATCAACATTAATATTTAGTGACATTAAAAATAAACAAACTCTGTTAACAGCAGCATTTTGATTGTAACCATCTCCTGTGTTTAAGGACTGCAGTACAACACATTTAAAAAAAAATACTGTTTCAACAAATATTTTTCAGATATTGTGTCATCTGATAACAGATGACCCATTTATGAGTTATAACAAAACATCATTTATAACTAATTAATAAAAAATATCAGGAAAAACAGATGAAGATAAACAGTTTTCTTTTGAAGAGGAAACTCAGAATCAACTAAAGATTTGTTTTCCGGTCAGGGATGACCACAGGTGAGGTCACAGAGGACACATGAGGTCACCGAGGACACGAGGTCAAAGAGGACAGGTGAGGTCAAAGAGGACACATGAGGTCACCGAGGACACGAGGTCAAAGAGGACAGGTGAGGTCACCGAGGACACGTGAGGTCAAAGAGGACAGGTGAGGTCAAAGCGGACAGGTGAGGTCAAAGAGGACACATGAGGTCAAAGCGGACAGGTGAGGTCAAAGAGGACACATGAGGTCAAAGCGGACAGGTGAGGTCAAAGAGGACACATGACGTCGAAGCGGACAGGTGAGGTCACCGAGGACACGAGGTCAAAGAGGACAGGTGAGGTCACAGAGGACAGGTGAGGTCACCGAGGACAGGTGTCATGTGCTCCTGTAGCCAGGTGCAGGTGGTAGGTGTGGTCATGGAACATCAGCAGACTGTAGAAGTTCTCTCCTCCTCTCAGGACACCGTGTTCAGCGCCTCCCCACGACACTGGACTGTCAACAAAACCGTGAACCGTCAGCGCTGCCCAGGACTCCAACCGAGGCTGCTCCAGGTGACATCTGCAGGACACATACAACCAACGAGTTCAACACAACATGTGACACGACCTGAAACACATCTCTTAACTTCTCTGCTGACCTGATCTGCTCAATGAGGCGGTGGACGTCTTGTGGAAGCAGCAGTCCAACGATGGAGACACTCAGAGCTCGACTTAGTGTCGTCTTTGGCTCAGGACAGACCAGTGAGGACAGGAAGCTGCTAGATGAGTTGTCACTGACACCACAGAAGAAGAGAAGAGGCGTTCAAGTGTTTGAACAGGAATAAAGACAGACGGGTGGAGACACGTTACAGAGGACAGCAGGTCACATGACAACTATTCACAGAGCGGCTAACATAGGACAAGTCGTCATTGCGTCCGCCCTCTCACCAGCTGACGTGGGCGTCCACGGCTCCAAGCCACTCCAGGAAGCGGTGAGGGTCACATGACTGCAGGTCAGAGGTCAGCAAGGCGGGGCAGGAAAGGTCTTTGAGGGTGCAGCTGCTGATCTCAGGTCTGTGCTCTGACCAATCATATCGAGACAGGAGAGCCTGCAGAGAGGCTCCGCCCCCTACAAAACACACAGCAGGGGCTTATGGTAATACACAGGCTGATGAAATCTTTAGGTTCGTCCGAGATGAGCCAGCCCTGCGCAGATTCGTTCACCGGCGATCGGTGCACAATGCATGCTGGTTAGTTTTGTGTCCGACTTCATCCCAACTTGCTCTGACGTATTACAAAAGTGGACGGCAATAAAGCCGCGAGAGCGAGGCGGCCGCAGTTTTTAGAGCCAGGTGCTGCAGCTGCTCTCCACCGACTGCACCGCCTGGCTCTCACCTGATCTAACAGCTGATTGGTTCAGATGTCGACTCAACAAGATGACGTTTTAGATAAACTACTCATTTTTGTTGAATTTTAGAGATTAAGATTGTATTTGTCTGATCTGAAGGTTTATTCTGTGAACAGAAAACATGTTGTGTGACTGATGGTGAAAACAAACTGATATATGGGTCTGATCACTTTTTTAATGAACTGACATCATTCCAGACAGGATGTAAGTGTGTCTGTGACTTCCTGTACGGACTGAAGGCTGCTGGAAACTGTCGGGAAACTGTCCGACTTCACCGCAGCTTTTTGTCACCGCCCCCCGCAGCGGCCGCCTGCTCTCATCTACTTTCCAGGCAAGGCGCAGTTCATCTCGAACGAGCCTACTGCTAGGTGTGGTCACAGGTGTGACTCTTAAGGTCATCGCACTGAAGATTCTGGAGAGTCAAGTCCTGAGATTGATGATACAGAAACATTGAACCACAGATACATGTTGGTTCAATGTTTGATGATGGGAGGACAAATCTGAACCTGGTAATTAGTGTAACTGTGATGTAACATTCAGAGTCGACTAAATGGGTCCTAACTTCTGTCTGAAGGAACAAAACAAACCCTTTACAGACAGAGCCGCCACAACTTCATGTTTACACAGAACCAAAGAACCCACTGCGCTGTCCGCGATATGTGACATACAGGGAGAGTGTTGCACCTGCTGCCTCCCTGCCTACCCTTTTTGAAGAAGAGATGAAACGTTACCAGAATGAGACATCACTACGAGCCGACCAGGATCCACTCTTGTGGTGGAAAACTACGTACTGAAGTATCCAAACATTGCTCAGATAGCGAGGCGAAAGTTGGTCATACCTGGCACTTCAGTGAGGTCAGAACGGGTGTTTTCATCCAAGTGTCACGTTCATATTGTGTCAGCAATAAGCACCTTATTTTTTGTGTTTAAAAAAATAAATAAAATAAAATAAATAAATTCGAAAATATTCGAACTTAATTTCATGGTGCTTTTGACATCTCTCTGTCCTTACGACCCTCACAGCTGATCAGGAAAAACTCCCCAAAAAACCCTTTAACGGGGAAAAAACGGTAGAAACCTCAGGAAGAGCAACTGAGGAGGGATCCCTCTTCCAGGACGGACAGACGTGCAATAGATGTCGTACAGAACAGATCAGCATGATAAATTAACAGTAATCCACATGACACAATGAGACAGAGAAAGACAAGCCCCTTTTACACTGCCAGATTTTCCGCAAATGTTGGGCCATTTTGCCGGCAAGCTGCAAGCGTTTAGACATAGAGCCGGATTGGCAAGTTGATCCGAGGTGCCCAATTTTTCGCCTCGTAGGGTAGACATATTGGTGGAATATGGTGTTCTTCCTTCTTTGAGTTAGCCGCTAACTGCTAACAGCTGCTGTTCTTCCTTCTTTGAGTTAGCTGCTAACTGCCAACAGCTGCTGTCCTTCCTCTTTGAGTTAGCCGGTAACTGCCAACAGCTGCTGTTCTTCCTTCGAGTTAGCCGCTAACTGCTAACAGCTGCTGTTCTTCCTCTTTGAGTTAGCCGCTAACTGCTACCAGCTGCTGTTCTTCCTCTTTGAGTTAGCCGCTAACTGCTACCAGCTGCTGTTCTTCTTTGAATTAGCTGCTAACTGCTACTTTTTAAATCTCTGCGGTGTGTCGTACACAGAACACGTATAAACATCACACCCGTCCTGTCCTGCTGTCTGTCCTGTTTATACAGACATTGTGTCTGTGCTGTTCCCTCCTCTACTGCCTTATAAGTGAAACAATCTCTTTCCCTCCATTCTGTGATTTGATCTTTTCTACAGGTCAGTGAGGTGGAATAACAACGTTAAACTCCAACCTTGAAGAGGTGGAGCAAAAGGAGCTAAAGATTATTGTTTGTGCGCTCCAACAGAAGGTTAATAAATCATGATGGGATTCAACCACTCTCATGCAGCTTAGCTAAAGCTAGCTGTGGCTAAAGCTAATGTGTAGTCGCCAGGGTTTGGCTGTGGTGTGTCATGGGTAACACAGGTGTGTCTCACCTGGATGATGTGACAGCAGGAAGTCAGTCCTCAGTTGAAGTCGTGACTTCAGACCTGCGATGAGTCTCTGATGGCCCCACCCACCAGGAGCCATGCTGCTGTGCGTCAGATCAACTGTCACCACTGGAACACAGATAATCATGTTTCACACACCTGTTTCTATGATGAGCTGACAGATGCTCAGGTTCACCTGGTTCAACATTTATTCTATTGTTTCACATCATCATGAACTCCTGCCAGAGCAGACATGACATCGCTGATGTCACTGTGATGTCACTGTGCTCTTCAGACCGTATCTGCGGTTGGTTCTGTGGTTGAATCTGGACGGTTTCCCTTCGACTCCCAGCAGCTCAAACGAGTCTTTGTCCAGAGACAGAGTCAGGTGACCTGCAGGCGGACAGACGGATGGACAGCCTGGGTCAGACACCTGTACGTGACATCATGTGACCACTGATGACATCACACAGGATTTACCGTTGGGCATCAGAGCGACAGAGTTGTCTTCATCGAGCCTTGTCTTGTAGGACAGACCGGACACTCGTCCTGCACACACGTGCGCGCGCACACACACACACACACACACACACACACACACACACACACAGAGCATATTCTGTTTATACTGACACATCACTGATCAGCTGTGAGGGTCATAAGGACCGAGGGATGTCGTATGCTGTAAAGCCCTGTGAGGCAAATTGTGATTTGTGATATTGGGCTTTATAAATAAAATTGAATTGAAAATTGAATCGCTTCCTGTTTCAAATTAATAGTGTACAGGTGTGTGTCAGGTGTACAGGAGTTACCTTGGTACACGGCGGCCTCCAGGAAGTGTTTGTCCAGCAGTTCGTACGTGGGCAGGTCCCTGATCAGGTAGAAACTGTTGAAACTGTTGAATGCAGTGTCCAGGTGAGAGGGGGCGGAGCTACACTCGGGCAGCAGCACAGACACCTGCACAGGTAAAACAAAGGGCTCACTACACAACAGAGACACACCTGAGGTCACACAAACAGGAGTCACTTCCTGTTTATTTAACAGTTGAGGGCGCAGCTAGGACGAGAGGAAGAGACGCAAGTGAGGGAAATGTTCATGTGAGATTTGGTAATGGGATGAACCTCTTCTTTGAGAGGAATTTGAAGGATGCATGTGTGGATCCTCTGCGGGTATAAAATCCCCACAATGCTTTGCACATGATGAGATTTAGTGTTTAAATCATTCACAGCAGAGATGGAGTGCTAAGTGAATGGTGGTGAGAGCAGCCACAGTAAAGACATGAGCATATCCTGCAGGTCAAAGCATCGCTCTTATGTTTTGAGGTGAACTTATTTCAGAGGATTACCTGGCGGTATAATGTACAATTGGCGCAGTCAGCTGTTTGAGAGCAGCGCAGCTCATCAGATCAGATCTATTCATGTTATTAAGTCAAGTAAAGTTCCACTGATTGTCACACACCTGAGTGTGTGAAATTTGTTCTCCGCATTTGACCCATCCCCTGAGGGAGCGGTGAGCAGTTGCGGTGCCGCACGCGAGAATCATGTGGTGATGTAACCCCTCCCAGTTCCAACCCCTGATGCTGAGTGCCAAGCAGGGACACAATGGGTTAATGATGATCACGTGAGGACACCTGTTAGTCTGTCCCAGAGAATGAGAGGAAGGACTCTTGTCTCTGTGGGAAGGATCCATGGGTCCGTCCCAAGTCTCTTAAATTACTGCTAGTGCTACTGCTAGCCGACTTTGCTAGCTGTTTAGCCCCTCCCACCTAGGAAAAAATGTGAGGAGCTAACGCTAGGAGCGATGAGCGAGCATTGTCGGTTTAAGAGACATGAGACGGCCTTACTCTGAAGCGTCACGTGAAGCGACGTCCAGTCCTGATGACGGCGGCATAACTGGATCTGCTGCATAACAGAGCCAGCGTTTGGCGTACATCCCAAGTCACACTATATTTGCTGATCAAAGCCGTAGTGTTGCAGGAAATATCATCAATGTTACTCTTTGTAGTCACGTAGGCACATGAATTACAGCGTTCATTGCAGAGATTGCATGTAACGGGTACTCTTGCGTTGTTTCTCCGCCATCTCGTTCAAATGAGCCAGATAAAGGGGGCGGGTATTTATACGTCAGAGCCTCAGCTGAAAAAGACTTCCTGTTAGGAACCTCTCAACCATCCTAGCTCGTAGCTGCTTAAAGCTTGCTGCTAGCTCCTAGCACTAGCTCCTCGCTGCACAAGTAAGAGACTTAGGACGGCCTAGAAGATGGCGGACCTCGAACGACTTCCAGTTCAAGCGAGGAGCTAGCAGTAGCACCAAACAGCATGGATACCAAGAGGCGAAGCTCAACAGAACGCCCCATAGCAACAGACTCGCCCATGGTTTCATCCTACTGCCGCCATTTTGGACTGTCAGCAGACCGCAGCAGACCCGCTTGCATACAAAGACACACAGACAAACTGAAGTATATCGCTATTAATTATTCTTACAATGCTACTCACCTCGTGATAGCTTGGTCACAGCTGCTTTTTCACGTTTTTGTAAAGCAAAATATAGACTTTAAAAAAAACAAAACGAAGAAAAACGGCCTAGATGGCATCTCTACATATTACATCCACTTATGAGAAGATTAACTTAATTACTCCATCAAAATCACCCCATAAGCCAATCTACCAAAAAATAAAAATAATAATAAAAAAAAAAATCAATATTTTAACTAAAAACACATTAATGGCGACATCACATAGTCAGGAATAAAGATTTATTTACAGTTTGTACAGTAAGGGTACAGTAATAATAATAATAATAAATATATATAAAATTGATATTAAAACACTTTAGTTGTTGCAGTTAATTGCACTACACTGTTTTTACTTTTTTCTCCTCTCTCCTTGACATCTTACATGTTGTCTGGGCGCAACAGTCCAAAATGGCGGCAGCGCTACCGCAGCGCCCCTAGTGGCTGTTGTCAAAAATTCAACGGAGCTTCGCCTCTTGGTGTCCATGCTCTTTGGTAAGAGACTTGGGACGCAGCCTTAGACTCTGAGAAACACCCACTAAATCATAGACATATATACATGTACATGTATATATGTCTATGCACTAAATTATGTCCCGATGACCTCAGGAACCGGAAGCCCTTTGTTTTCTGTATTTAGACATTTACTGTGAAAGTCTGTGCCTAACATGTGTACACTCGGCTTGTTTCCTGTGTTCAGTCTGTTAGCATAATGTGATCTCCTCACGCTGTCGGCTCTCTAACCGAACGGCAACAGATGCTAACAGGTGCTAACAGGCGGTGTTACCTTGTAGTTGAAGTGCAGCTGCTCCACCTGGGAGCTCAGCCGGTTCTTCTCGTGCTGAAAGCTGGACCGATCAGAGACCAGCAGAGTCCGGGGAGTCCGCTCCAGACCTGCCGACATCTTGAACACAACTTTATTAACACAACACTGATGTGACAGCACAGAGCTAACCACTGCTAGCACGCTACAGCACACTTCCGGTCAGGGCTTTTCAAAATAGAAGCGACCGACTGCAGCAGCTGGATGAAAGACTTGAGTTCGTTTTTTTCAGTGTTCATGTGGTTTTAATATTTTGTCCTTAACTTAGTCTCAAGAATCCCTTAAAGCTAAACCGTGTCAGACACGAGCTCAGCAGCTGATACTTAAAGTACATCACTGTAATCTGGTTACTCTACGTACTGCAGTGAGTGACGTCAGTATCAAAGCTGACTGGATCCGGGTCATTACAGGTCAGCAGGGGGCAGCACTGAGCCGCGGTTCGCTAACAGACCCTCGTTCCTTGCCGTAGTTACATGTTCAGACCCGGAAGTGGAGAAAACACGTGACGCTGCTGTGTGAGGCTCGGTGAGCTGCTGTGGCACGGCTCGGATCACTTTGGACCGGTTCGGCTCTGGTTCAGTGTCTTTTTCGGTGTGTGACGTCATGTCGTCGGTGGACTGTGAACCTGGACAGTTTGATGACGCAGAGGAGGACAGGTGAGACAGTCTGCTGTGTCTGTGAGTGTGAGACAGTCACTGCCTGTGTCATCTTCATCATCTTCATCTTCATTATTGTTGTTGTTGTTTTTCTCCTGCGTATGTTTGTTTTGTTGTTGTTATTTACTGGTGGAGTATTTCCTCTCAGTGCCATGAACGAAACAACAATAATGTGTGACGTCACAGCGTGGTGACAGCTGATGAGAGTCTCAGTCTCAGCTGTGTTCAGTGTCATCAGACATGTCACTGTCTCACAGACACTTTGGCTCCATCTCATCACATATGAAGCTCCTCATTCCTTCCTTCATTCATTCATTCATTCATGGCTCTGATGATGTCACTCATCATGAACCGCCCCGCCTCTTTCACATGAACGCTCTCGTGGCTGATATGAGACTCAGAGCTGTGTCGTGACTGGTCATCAGAGGGAGGGCAGATGAAGTGACCTCAGATCAGCTGATTGACTCTGACTGATGGATCTAACTGTGCGTTCACACCAAAAGCTGCCAGAGCTGCAAAATAGCTGAATTCGCTCTAGCAGCGCCGCTGGTAAAATATTTGTGGCAGCGAAAGCAGCTCAAATCGCTCATGAGTCAAATTCTGAACATTTGATTATGCTTCTTAATTTAAAGGAGCTGCAAAGCAGGTTACTGGCTGGAGCACAGAAATGTGACTTCCTGCATTTGCCTGAGAACAGAAACTTTAACGTTTGGACAATGAAAACAGGATAAAAAGTCTAAACAGGTCTGACATTAAACATTAAACACACACAGCCTGTGTTGTGTTCAGGCGTTGTCACGTAAATAACAAATTCCAGTACCTGAATACACTGTAGCACAACACAGCAGCATGTCAAGTGGGCTGAACCCAAATCGAATATGAGCAAAGCCTTTGATTTGTTATGTTCACCCTCACACATTCACACGTTCACATGTTCACCCTCACACGTCCACATGTTCACCCTCACACGTTCACACGTTCACATGTTCACCCTCACACGTCCACATGTTCACCCTCACACGTTCACACGTTCACATGTTCACCCTCACACGTCCACATGTTCACCCTCACACGTTCACATGTTCACCCTCACACGTCCACATGTTCACCCTCACACGTTCACACGTTCACATGTTCACCCTCACACGTCCACATGTTCACCCTCACACGTCCACATGTTCACCCTCACACGTTCACACGTTCACATGTTCACCTTCACACGTTCACATGTTCACCCTCACACGTTCACAGATCCACATGTTCACCCTCACACGTCCACATGTTCACCCTCACACGTTCACACGTTCACACGTTCACATGTTCACCCTCACACGTTCACACATCCACATGTTCACCCTCACACGTTCACATGTTCACCCTCACACGTTCACACGTTCACATGTTCACCCTCACACGTTCACATGTTCACCCTCACACGTTCACACATCCACATGTTCACCTTCACACGTTCACATGTTCACCCTCACACGTTCACATGTTCACACATCCACATGTTCACTCTCACACGTTCACATGTTCACCCTCACACGTTCACACATCCACATGTTCACCCTCACACGTTCACACGTTCGTTGTAACCACCGTCTGTGTAACGGTCCTCACTTCCTATTGTTGTTTAGTCCCTGCAGTGTCCAATCAGAGCTGTCGGCTGTGACCAGTCAGCTGAGTGATGTCACTCTGCAGCCTTCATCAGACCATCAGCAGGAAGAGGAGGAGGATGATGAAAATGAAGATGATGATGATGAGGAGGAGGAGTGGGCGTGGCGTTCATCAGGAGGTGATCTGACCAAAAGATACAACAGGACGTCTCAGAGCTGTCAGGTCACACACACACACACAGAGTAACACACACACACACACACACACACACACACACACACAGAGTAACACACACACACACACACACACACACACACACACACACACACACACACACACACACACACACACACACACACACACACACACACACACACACACACAGAGTAACACACACACACACACACACACAGAGTAACACACACACACACAGAGTAACACACACACACACACACACACACACACACAGAGTAACACACACACACACACACACACACAGGATCGTGAGTCCAATCTGAGAGTTTTAGGGGGCGGAGCCAGTTTCTATGGTGAGATGTGGAGGCGTACACGTCCCGTGATGAGCCACACCCACCACAGGTGTCACTGAATTAAAGTTGGACACAGAAAGGACGTCCTTCCAGCAGGCGTCTGTCACACTGATTAATTATTGATGATTCTAATATTGATTTGTTTGTTTTTATTGATCAGTCCAACAGACAGAATCCGTCCAATAAGACGCTGCCGTCGATACCATCTGACAAAGCTCTGAGGAAGTACGAACACAAGATCAACCTGGGTAACACACACACACACACACACACACACACACTGCATTGATCAGTGATCATGTGTAAGGATCAATAACAGGCTTCAGTCATGTGATCAGAACAGTTATTGACGAGTTTAGCTGATAATCGAGCGTATTGGTTTTGTTTTAGATAAACTGAAGTACGCCGACTCTGTGATCAATAAAGTGACGAGCATGCAGAGACAGAAAGACGCCGACACGTACGTCTGAACTCGCCTCACTGTTTGTGACATCACAGGTCATGTGATTGATGTGACTAATGCTCTGATTGGCTGCTGTCTGCAGGTACAGGATGAAGGACAAATCAGATCGAGCCACGGTGGAACAGGTGAGCTGCAGGCTTTTATTTAGAAAGGGCCTGACAGGAAGTGAACTTCAGCATGTAAAACGTCTTGTCATCACTTCATCTGTCATTTATTTTATATTATTTATTAGTTATTGATTGATGTTTGTAAACAACACAAACTAACAAACACTGTGATGTTTTCAACACGTCATCAGTAAATCTGATCACAGTTTCAGCTTCGTGCTGATTTGACACATAAAGTCCACAGGATCTGTCCCGCTGATCGACAGAACTATTGATCCTCTGATCAACGATCAGTAAGTGCTGGGGCCTGTATCATGAAGCAGGATTAATGTCTCAGCGAGGTAACTTCAGGGTTAACCCTGGGTTTTCGGTCTCACGAAGCCGGTTCAGTTCTTATCGGGGTAGATCACCATGGTAACTTACTCTGAACGGCTATCCTGCTCCGGAGCAGGGTAAGTTCAGGGTTGAATCTGATCCTATAAAAAGCACCACCCACTGGCCAATCAGCTGTTGATGGCTGACAGAAATGCAGCCCAGTCATGACGGGAAGTTTAATTCATTTGATTGATTTTGATTTGAAAGTTTATATTGAAGATTAAAAAAGAAAAGAAAGCAACAACAACAGACAATGAAAAGATTGTTCAAAAAGGAGTGGAAAGAAGTGGAACTTTCATCCCAGCCCTTCATAAGAAAGAAACTGATCATTAGCAGACACTTAATAGCACCATTAATTAGTGCCAACATTTTGTTTTGTTGGAGGAAATGATCCCTGTTAAAGATAATGGGCCTAACTGACAGCTTTGCTGCTGGAAATGTGGAAAGTAGCCTATCATGTCTACACTTCATGGTGTTTGAGGGATTTTCCTTTTTGTTCCTTAAAGAGGGACACTAGGTATATTTCTGCACAGCTGTTAATTTCTAACACAGCTCAATATCAGGATGATTTTATTCAGACTATCAGTTTGGTGTTGATATGATTTAACTGTGGCGTCAGCTTTAAGCTTTATTGTAGCATATATAACGTTATGACAAAGAAGACCAGTTTATCAGACGCAATGATGTTAGACGATAATTGTAATACACGCAGTTCATCTGCGCAGCATTGATTTCATGGGATTCAAGGGTGTGATCAGTGTCAGATGTACAGGTACAGGTACTGTAGCTACTTGAACCAGTGATGAGTCATTTAACCTACACATCATTTTATTTGCTGCCTTGTGTTGTCTTGATTTTTCCCTCTCTCCTCCTCTATTTCTTCTTTCCTCACCCGTTTCTTTTTCTTCTCTGTTATGTGATGTCATTGATGTTTTGACAGGGGAATTTCTTTGATAAGCTTTTAGTGGCTTCTAACCTCTCCGGCACTTTTATTTTTTTAACCTTGTAAATGTTATACTGTCTGTTTTTAACATTATGTGCAAATAAACTAATCTAAACTAAAACTAAACATTATTCATCCCGTTATGCGTTGCCACGCATGTTTCCTCCTCCTGCAGCTGCCACGGTGTTGGCCTTTTCTCTAATGTTGCTTTTCTCCTCCTCATATTTTAGTAGAATTAATCTCTGATCCTCACATGAGAAATACTTTTTCCCCTCACATACGGCGCTCTGTGAGGACGCTCAGTGAGGACGCTCAGTGACGCTCAGTGACGCTGCGCTTCTCTCATGATTGTGATTGGTCCGCTGCGTGCGCGTTCACGGCTCTTGATAAAGCAACCCTGGGTTGAGTTACCGAGTTGATATCCAGCGTCGTGATACCGATTATCCTGATTGCCATTGTTAGGGTTAGTCAACCCAGGATAGGTCTGGGTAACCCAGGAAAGGTTGATCTCGCTTCGTGATACAGGCCCCTGATCTTCTTCTTCTCCTCCTGCAGGTTTTAGATCCTCGAACTCGAATGATTCTGTTCAAGATGTTGAGTCGAGGAATCATCAGTGAGATCAACGGCTGCATCAGCACCGGGAAGGAGGTCAGACATCATTGATCACTGGTCGATACACTGATCGATACACTGATCAATACACTGGTCTATACACTGATCGATACACTGATTAATACACTGGTCGATATACTGATCAATATAGTGATCAGTGAACTGGTTGATACACTGATCAATACCGGGAGCTCAGCTCTGTGTTGGTGTTTTCAGGCTAATGTTTATCATGCCAGCACGTCAGCAGGAGAGAACCGAGCTATCAAGATCTACAAGACCTCCATCCTGCTGTTCAAGGACCGAGACAAATACGTCAGCGGAGAGTTCAGGTCAGTCACCACAGAAGAAGAAGAGTTCAGGTCAGTCACCACAGAAGAAGAGTTCAGGTCAGTCACCACAGAAGAAGAAGAGTTCAGGTCAGTCACTACAGAAGAGGAAGAGTTCAGGTCAGTCACCACAGAAGAAGAGTTCAGGTCAGTCACTACAGAAGAGGAAGAGTTCAGGTCAGTCACTACAGAAGAAGAGTTCAGGTCAGTCACCACAGAAGAAGAAGAGTTCAGGTCAGTCACTACAGAAGAGGAAGAGTTCAGGTCAGTCACCACAGAAGAAGAAGAGTTCAGGTCAGTCACCACAGAAGAAGAAGAGTTCAGGTCAGTCACCACAGAAGAGGAAGAGTTCAGGTCAGTCACCACAGAAGAAGAGTTCAGGTCAGTCACCACAGAAGAAGAAGAGTTCAGGTCAGTCACCACAGAAGAGGAAGAGTTCAGGTCAGTCACCACAGAAGAAGAGTTCAGGTCAGTCACCACAGAAGAAGAAGAGTTCAGGTCAGTCACCACAGAAGAAGAGTTCAGGTCAGTCACCACAGAAGAGGAAGAGTTCAGGTCAGTCACCACAGAAGAAGAAGAGTTCAGGTCAGTCACCACAGAAGAAGAATTCAGGTCAGTCACCACAGAAGAAGAGTTCAGGTCAGTCACCACAGAAGAGGAAGAGTTCAGGTCAGTCACCACAGAAGAAGAGTTCAGGTCAGTCACCACAGAAGAAGAAGAAGAGTTCAGGTCAGTCACCACAGAAGAGGAAGAGTTCAGGTCAGTCACCACAGAAGAAGAAGAGTTCAGGTCAGTCACCACAGAAGAAGAAGAGTTCAGGTCAGTCACTACAGAAGAGGAAGAGTTCAGGTCAGTCACCACAGAAGAAGAGTTCAGGTCAGTCACCACAGAAGAGGAAGAGTTCAGGTCAGTCACCACAGAAGAAGAAGAGTTCAGGTCAGTCACCACAGAAGAAGAATTCAGGTCAGTCACCACAGAAGAAGAAGAGTTCAGGTCAGTCACCACAGAAGAAGAGTTCAGGTCAGTCACCACAGAAGAAGAAGAGTTCAGGTCAGTCACCACAGAAGAAGAAGAGTTCAGGTCAGTCACCACAGAAGAAGAATTCAGGTCAGTCACCACAGAAGAAGAGTTCAGGTCAGTCACTACAGAAGAAGAGTTCAGGTCAGTCACCACAGAAGAAGAAGAGTTCAGGTCAGTCACCACAGAAGAAGAGTTCAGGTCAGTCACCACAGAAGAAGAGTTCAGGTCAGTCACTACAGAAGAGGAAGAGTTCAGGTCAGTCACCACAGAAGAGGAAGAGTTCAGGTCAGTCACCACAGAAGAGGAAGAGTTCAGGTCAGTCACTACAGAAGAGGAAGAGTTCAGGTCAGTCACCACAGAAGAAGAGTTCAGGTCAGTCACCACAGAAGAAGAAGAGTTCAGGTCAGTCACCACAGAAGAGGAAGAGTTCAGGTCAGTCACCACAGAAGAAGAAGAGTTCAGGTCAGTCACCACAGAAGAAGAAGAGTTCAGGTCAGTCACCACAGAAGAAGAAGAGTTCAGGTCAGTCACCACAGAAGAGGAAGAGTTCAGGTCAGTCACCACAGAAGAGGAAGAGTTCAGGTCAGTCACCACAGAAGAAGAAGAGTTCAGGTCAGTCACCACAGAAGAAGAGTTCAGGTCAGTCACCACAGAAGAAGAAGAGTTCAGGTCAGTCACCACAGAAGAAGAAGAGTTCAGGTCAGTCACCACAGAAGAAGAATTCAGGTCAGTCACCACAGAAGAAGAGTTCAGGTCAGTCACCACAGAAGAGGAAGAGTTCAGGTCAGTCACCACAGAAGAAGAGTTCAGGTCAGTCACCACAGAAGAAGAAGAAGAGTTCAGGTCAGTCACCACAGAAGAGGAAGAGTTCAGGTCAGTCACCACAGAAGAAGAGTTCAGGTCAGTCACCACAGAAGAAGAAGAGTTCAGGTCAGTCACCACAGAAGAAGAAGAGTTCAGGTCAGTCACCACAGAAGAGGAAGAGTTCAGGTCAGTCACCACAGAAGAAGAAGAGTTCAGGTCAGTCACCACAGAAGAAGAGTTCAGGTCAGTCACCACAGAAGAGGAAGAGTTCAGGTCAGTCACCACAGAAGAAGAAGAGTTCAGGTCAGTCACCACAGAAGAAGAATTCAGGTCAGTCACCACAGAAGAAGAAGAGTTCAGGTCAGTCACCACAGAAGAAGAGTTCAGGTCAGTCACCACAGAAGAAGAAGAGTTCAGGTCAGTCACCACAGAAGAAGAATTCAGGTCAGTCACCACAGAAGAAGAGTTCAGGTCAGTCACTACAGAAGAAGAGTTCAGGTCAGTCACTACAGAAGAAGAGTTCAGGTCAGTCACCACAGAAGAAGAGTTCAGGTCAGTCACCACAGAAGAAGAGTTCAGGTCAGTCACTACAGAAGAGGAAGAGTTCAGGTCAGTCACTACAGAAGAGGAAGAGTTCAGGTCAGTCACCACAGAAGAAGAGTTCAGGTCAGTCACCACAGAAGAAGAAGAGTTCAGGTCAGTCACCACAGAAGAAGAAGAGTTCAGGTCAGTCACTACAGAAGAGGAAGAGTTCAGGTCAGTCACCACAGAAGAGGAAGAGTTCAGGTCAGTCACCACAGAAGAAGAAGAGTTCAGGTCAGTCACCACAGAAGAAGAAGAGTTCAGGTCAGTCACTACAGAAGAGGAAGAGTTCAGGTCAGTCACCACAGAAGAAGAGTTCAGGTCAGTCACCACAGAAGAGGAAGAGTTCAGGTCAGTCACCACAGAAGAAGAAGAGTTCAGGTCAGTCACCACAGAAGAAGAATTCAGGTCAGTCACCACAGAAGAAGAAGAGTTCAGGTCAGTCACCACAGAAGAAGAGTTCAGGTCAGTCACCACAGAAGAAGAAGAGTTCAGGTCAGTCACCACAGAAGAAGAAGAGTTCAGGTCAGTCACCACAGAAGAAGAATTCAGGTCAGTCACCACAGAAGAAGAGTTCAGGTCAGTCACTACAGAAGAAGAGTTCAGGTCAGTCACCACAGAAGAAAAGTTCAGGTCAGTCACCACAGAAGAAGAGTTCAGGTCAGTCACTACAGAAGAGGAAGAGTTCAGGTCAGTCACTACAGAAGAGGAAGAGTTCAGGTCAGTCACCACAGAAGAGGAAGAGTTCAGGTCAGTCACCACAGAAGAAGAGTTCAGGTCAGTCACCACAGAAGAGGAAGAGTTCAGGTCAGTCACCACAGAAGAAGAGTTCAGGTCAGTCACCACAGAAGAAGAAGAGTTCAGGTCAGTCACCACAGAAGAAGAAGAGTTCAGGTCAGTCACCACAGAAGAAGAAGAGTTCAGGTCAGTCACCACAGAAGAAGAGTTCAGGTCAGTCACCACAGAAGAAGAGTTCAGGTCAGTCACCACAGAAGAAGAGTTCAGGTCAGTCACCACAGAAGAAGAAGAGTTCAGGTCAGTCACTACAGAAGAGGAAGAGTTCAGGTCAGTCACCACAGAAGAAGAAGAGTTCAGGTCAGTCACCACAGAAGAAGAAGAGTTCAGGTCAGTCACTACAGAAGAGGAAGAGTTCAGGTCAGTCACCACAGAAGAAGAGTTCAGGTCAGTCACCACAGAAGAGGAAGAGTTCAGGTCAGTCACCACAGAAGAAGAAGAGTTCAGGTCAGTCACCACAGAAGAAGAAGAGTTCAGGTCAGTCACCACAGAAGAGGAAGAGTTCAGGTCAGTCACCACAGAAGAAGAGTTCAGGTCAGTCACCACAGAAGAAGAGTTCAGGTCAGTCACCACAGAAGAGGAAGAGTTCAGGTCAGTCACTACAGAAGAGGAAGAGTTCAGGTCAGTCACCACAGAAGAGGAAGAGTTCAGGTCAGTCACCACAGAAGAGGAAGAGTTCAGGTCAGTCACCACAGAAGAGGAAGAGTTCAGGTCAGTCACCACAGAAGAAGAGTTCAGGTCAGTCACCACAGAAGAAGAGTTCAGGTCAGTCACCACAGAAGAGGAAGAGTTCAGGTCAGTAGGAGGAGTAGGAGAACACAGGCTCCTCCCCCTCAGTACAAGTTTTAACTTTCGGTTGTCTCCAAAACAAAACACATCAGACACAGGCCAGTCAGTTTGACTCACTTCCTGCAGATCATTATCATAATCAATAATCATCATTAGTCACTGATTGATGTGTGTATCAGCTGTTCTCAGTCACCATGAGGCGCTAACACATTCTTCTGTTCAGGTTCCGTCACGGTTACTGTAAAGGAAACCCCAGGAAGATGGTGAGAACCTGGGCAGAGAAGGAGATGAGGAATCTCATCAGGTCAGAACCTTTCTACTGATGCATAGAACCCAGTAGAACCTGATGTAACTGACAGATAGAACCCAGTGGAACATGGCGTGACTGAATGGTAGAACCCAGTGGGACATGGCGTTACTGACAAGTAGAACCCAGTGGAAGCTGACGTGACTGACAGGTAGAACCCAGTGGAACCTGATGTGACTGACAGGTAGAACCCAGTAGAAGCTGACACAACTGACAGGTAGAACCCAGTGGAACCTGATGTGACTGACAGGTAGAACCCAGTAGAAGCTGACACAACTGACAGGTAGAACCCAGTGGAACCTGACGTGACTGATAGGTAGAACCCAGTAGAACCTGACGTGACTGACAGGTAGAACCCAGTGGAACCTGACGTGACTGACATGTAGAACCCAGTGGAACCTGACGTGACTGATAGGTAGAACCCAGTAGAAGCTGACACAACTGACAGGTAGAACCCAGTAGAAGCTGACGCGACTGACAGGTAGAACCCAGTGGAACCTGACGTGACTGACATGTAGAACCCAGTGGAACCTGACGTGACTGACAGGTAGAACCCAGTGGAACCTGACGTGACTGACATGGAGAACCCAGTAGAAGCTGACGTGACTGACAGGTAGAACCCAGTGGAACCTGACGTGACTGACAGGTAGAACCCAGTCGAACCTGACTGTCTTTATGTTTCAGGCTGCAGACGGCAGGAATCCCAAGTCCAGAACCTCTCCTCCTCAGAAGTCATGTTCTGCTGATGAGCTTCATCGGGAAAGACAACATGTAAGTACCAATCAGAATATTTGATCAAAACCGGTCACAGATGTTCACTGAATAATTATGATTCTCCTGCTATGTAATGATCACTGTGTATTAATCACTGTGTATTGATCACTCTGTGTATTGATTCCTGTGCGTATTGACCACTCTGTGTATTGATCACTGTGTATTTATTCCTGTGTGTATTGATCCCTGTGTATTGATCACTGTGTATTGATTCCTGTGTGTATTGATCCCTGTGTATTGATCACCCTGTGTATTGATCACTGTGTGTATTGATCACTCTGTGTATTGATCACTCTGTGTATTGATCCCTGTGTATTGATCACTGTGTATTGATCCCTGTGTGTGTTGATCACTCTGTGTATTGATCCCTGTGTATTGATCACTCTGTGTATTGATCCCTGTGTGCATTGATTCCTGTGTGTATTGATCACTCTGTGTATTGATCCCTGTGTGCATTGATCCCTGTGTGCATTGATCACTCTGTGTATTGATCCCTGTGTGCATTGATCCCTGTGTGCATTGATTCCTGTGTGTATTGATCACTCTGTGTATTGATCATTCTGTGTATTGATCCCTGTGTATTGATCACTCTGTGTATTGATCCCTGTGTGCATTGATTCCTGTGTGTATTGATCACTCTGTGTATTGATCCCTGTGTGCATTGATCCCTGTGTGCATTGATTCCTGTGTGTATTGATCACTCTGTGTATTGATCCCTGTGTGCATTGATCCCTGTGTGCATTGATTCCTGTGTGTATTGATCACTCTGTGTATTGATCATTCTGTGTATTGATCCCTGTGTATTGATCACTCTGTGTATTGATCCCTGTGTGCATTGATCACTGTGTGTATTGATCACTCTGTGTATTGATCCCTGTGTGCATTGATCCCTGTGTGCATTGATTCCTGTGTGTATTGATCACTCTGTGTATTGATCCCTGTGTGCATTGATCCCTGTGTGCATTGATTCCTGTGTGTATTGATCACTCTGTGTATTGATCATTCTGTGTATTGATCCCTGTGTGTATTGATCACTCTGTGTATTGATCACTCTGTGTATTGATCCCTGTGTGTATTGATCACTCTGTGTATTGATCCCTGTGTATTGATCACTCTGTGTATTGATTATTCCTCAGGCCAGCTCCTCTGTTGAAGAATGCCTCCTTGTCGGAGTCGAAGGCTCGGGAGCTCTACCTGCAGGTTCTACAGAACATGAGGAAGATGTTCCAGGAAGCTCGACTCGTCCACGCCGACCTCAGCGAGTTCAACATGCTGTAAGAGACCACACCCACCACACCCTCCACCCCTTCAGAATAAAAGCCCTGTGGAACTGACTAACCTGTGTGTAGGTATCACGATGGAGACGCTTACATCATCGACGTGTCACAGTCGGTGGAACACGACCATCCACACGCTCTGGAGTTCCTCAGGAAGGACTGCAGCAACGTGAACGGTGAAACTGGTGATCCTGAGTATGGATGATTGATTATCAGGTCCGAACCTGTCAGCTGATCAGTGTGTGTGTGTTCTTTTCCCAGAGTACTTTGTGAAGCGTGGTGTGGCGGTGATGACGGTAAGAGAGTTGTTTAACTTCATCACCGACCCATCGATCACCTGCCACAACATGGACCAGTACCTGGAGAAGGTCTGACCACTCCCACATTCAGTAAAACTTTATTTATAAAACACAAAGATACAACAATTACTAATCAGTTTGTGATTGATCGTCCAGGCCATGGTGATCGCAGCCGATCGGACGTCGGAGCAGCGATCAGATCAGGACAGAGTGGACGAGGAGGTGACAGGAAGGAAACACAAACACCATCATGTTGGCACATTTACGGTGATGCCTCACCTGTCTGACTTCTCCCCCTCAGGTGTTTAAGAAGGCGTACATCCCCCGCACGCTGACCGAGGTGAGTCACTACGAGCGAGACGTGGACCTGATGAGGACCAAGGAGGAGGAGTCTGCCATCTGCGGACACGACGACAACGTAAGAGTCACAGCAGTCAGTGGGCGTGGCTTCAGACGGTACGGTTCCCTGTGCTGGAGTCAAGATGGCGGTTCCTTAATCTCCAGGAACGGGTCATCTAGTGCACATGTGTGGAACCATATGTTAATGAGTGTATGTTTGTTTACAGCTGTGAGGAACCTCTGTGTTCATTGATGACATACAGAACATTATCACAACATTACCAGAACATTATCAGAACCCTGGTGACTCTGTGGCTCAGTGACACAAAAAACCTGATGTGAACATTTTTGATGATACAGTGGATCTATACAGGGATTTTTCTAGGTTCTCAGAGGAACCTGACAGAAAACAAGAACAGAATAAATGATCCATGAGAAGGGGACTGATGCAGAGACAGATAAGAAGAGGTTCTCAGAGGAGTGTTTTGGAATTTCTTGAGTCTCTGATGTCTTGATGGAGTGAAGTTCCAGAAGGTGACATTCTCTGAGGAACGTCTGATTGATTTAAAGAATGTGACAGTTGTTGTTTGTGTTCTCCAGGTTCTGTATCAGACGCTGACCGGACTGAAGAAAGACTTATCTGGAGTTCAGACGGTACAAACACACACACTCTGTCTCATGCTACTCTTAGCTTAGCTTAGCATAACTTAGCCTGACAGTGACGCACTGTAACCCTGGCTGACTCACCTGCGGAGAACCAGAGAACTGTAAACTGTGAAACTTCTGTCAGGGAATGTCCTCACTTCCTTTCTGCTGTTTCACATTAAAAGCTTCTTAAGAGTCAACAAACAGAGGAAAGAAAAGATAGTCTCAGGTTCAAGGCAATGTTAAGCAATCTGGAACAGGTTCTAACAGCGATTGTAAAGAGAACAGACAGTTTTATGGCATCACACAGATGCTCATTCATGTCTGTCGGAATCTGTGCTAGGCCACACCCTTCTTCAACAACACCATCACTTCCTGTTGGTCACTTGCAGAAACAGGTCGTGGTCACACTCCAGGACCGTTTGTTCCTGTGGTGGCGCCACATGATCCAATGTTAGTTTGTTTCCTGTCTCATCTTCAGTCTGTACATTAAAAACTCCAAAGATTCAAAATAATGGACGGCTTCCCGTCAGACAAGGCTCCAGAGTAGAACATCCAATCAGAAATCAGGTCCAATAAAACAGCCAGAAACAACCTCCTGCTGTTCAGTGTGCGTTCAGAAACATTTGCTCCGAGCGAACTCTGGTTCAAACTTTCAGTTCTTTAGGACGGCACTGAGGGAGCATCAGAACGTCAGGCAGCAGAACGTCAGGTGGCAGAATGTCAATTCAATTTTACTTATAAAGCCCAATATCACAAATCACAATTTGCCTCACAGGGCTTTACAGCATACGACATCCCTCTGTCCTTATGACCCTCACAGCTGATCAGGAAAAACTCCCCAAAAAAACCTCAAAAGCTCATAAAATCATTACTGCTAAGGGCTAAAGGAATACAAGGCTCAATAGAGCTCTGACTCTCAGTCAGCCTGGCTACAGTGCTGAAAAGAAACCTGGGGTTGTTCTTATTGTCTTCTATTAATGCTGAGTAATAGTTTGCTCTGGCATTGCGGAGGCCCCTCTTATAAGTTTTGAGACTGTCTGTCCAGATTAAACGAGATTCTTCCAGTTTGGTTAATCGCCAATTCCTTTCAAATTTTCGCAATATTTGTTTTAACTTACAGGTTTGAGAGTTATACCAAGGAGCGAACTTTCTTTGCTTTGTTAACTTCTTTTTAAGAGGAGCTACAGAGTCAAGAGTTAATCGCAGCGAGCCTACAGCGCTATTGAAAAGATGATCAATTCAGGAGAGGTTAAAGTCGGTACGGGAAACCTCTGTTACTGAAGGACTTGGTATTGAATTTAACGACGGAGTAATCATTTCCTTAAATTTTGCGACAGCACTATCTGATAAACATCTAGTATAGTAACTGTTGCTGAGTGGTGTGTAATCGAGTAAAAAGAAATCAAAAGTAATCAGATAATGATCCGATAGCGAGGGATTCTGTGGAAAGACTGTTAGGTTATCAATTTCAATTCCATACGTCAGAACTAGATCGAGGGTATGGTTAAAACAGTGAGTGGGTTCATGTACACCCTGACTGAAGCCAATGGAGTCTAATAATGAGATAAACGCGGTAGCCAGGGAGTCATTATCAACGTCGACATGAATGTTAAAATCGCCTACAATAATAACTTTATCTGATTTAAGAACTAAACTGGATAAAAACTCTGAGAATTCAGATACAAATTCAGAATACGGGCCAGGAGCACGGTACACTATAACAAATAAAAGTGGCTGCGAGGTTTTCCAGGTCGGATGTAAAAGACTAAGAACGAGGCTTTCAAATGAATTATAATCTAGTTTAGGTTTAGGGCTGATTAACAGACTAGAGTTAAAAATGGCTGCAACTCCCCCTCCTTGGCCACTCCGCTAAGTAAATCAATGTGATTATCTGATATTAATTTGTTTACTAACACTGCTTTAGACAATACAGACCTGATATTTATTTATATTTATAAAACTATGGCTGGGTATTTGAACTAGAAGCTCAGAGAGGCGTATAGGACTGCGACTCTGAGTCCTGGTCTCAACTCTGGGTTGTCAGGGATTTAAAGTACTAATAAAGTTTGCCAGGTTCCTAGAAATGAGAGCAGCTCCATCCAAAGTGGGATGAATGCCGTCTCTCATAATAAGACCAGGTTTTCCCCAGAAAGTTTGCCAATTATTAACAAAACCCACATTGTTTGCTGGACACCACCTGGACAGCCAGTGATTAAATGATGACATGCGGCTAAACATGTCATCAGTGGGTTTTTTTCCCCGTTAAAGGGTTTTTTGGGGAGTTTTTCCTGATCAGCTGTGAGGGTCATAAGGACAGAGCGATGTTGTATGCTGTAAAGCCCTGTGAGGCAAATTGTGATTTGTGATATTGGGCTTTATAAAAAAAATTGATTGATTGGTCAGATTTGGGAGGGGTTCAGAGAAAACTACGGAGTCTGACATCGTTTTTGCATATTCACACACCGAGGCAATATTAATTTTAGTGACCTCCGATTGGCGTAACCGGGTGTCATTGCTGCAGACGTGAATAACAATCTTACTGAATCTACGTTTAGCTTTAGCCAGCAGTTTTAAATTAGATTCAATGTCGCCCGCTCTGGCACCAGGGATACATTTGACTATGGCCGCTGGTGTTGCTAACTTCACGTTTCTCAGAATAGAGCTGCCAATAACCAGAGTTTTATCCTCAGCGGGTGTGTCGCTGAGTGGGGAAAAGCGGTTAGAAACGTGAACAGGCTGGTGGTGAACCGTGGGCTTCGGCTTGGAGCTGCGCCTCTCACGAACAGTTACCCAGCTTCCCGGCTGCACAGGTGTTACCGGAGGACAGTTAGCAGAGGCTAAGGCTATGCTATGTGGCTCTGCACTGGCTACAGGGGACTGGCTAACTACCGCAGCAACTGAATGATTTTCCATGGTGCGGAACCGCGCTTCTAGTTCACTAAGAGGCCGTTTACACGTTGCCGGCTATTTTCATAAACGGACATTTCACCGTCTCCATTTTCAAAAAGATCTTCGTTTACACTTACCCGTGTATATATACACAAGAGCACACCAAACATGTAGTTGGCAGTGTAACGAGAAGCTCAAGCCTTCCATGTATCCATTGTCACCATAGCAACATAGGTCGCACTTTTGACACAGGTGCAAGTTACGGCGCATACTGTGACGTCGGCTGTCTATAACTCCGTTTATCTCCGTTTATCTCAGTTTACATGCAAACACGCAACCGGAGTTTTCCAAAATCTCCACTCTGGCCAGAGTTTTTAGAAAGACTCGTTTTCAGAGGAGAAAACTCCATTTGCGTGTAAACGAAGGGCACAAATGAAGGAAGATGTCTCCGTTTATCAAAATCACCGTGTACGTGTAAACGGGCTCTCAGCCTCGCCTCCAACGCAGCAAATAAGCTACACTTGTTACAGTTACCACTGTCGCTAAAGGAGGCAGAGGCATAACTGAACATTTGGCACACCACGCAAGAGAGAGCAGAGGGAGAAGCCATCGCTAACTGTAAAGCTAATGTAGCTACCAAGGCTAGTAACGTGCAAACAACAGCTAAGAGATTAGCAAGAGAGTCGTTACATAGAGGAGAGCTATAAGTGCTTAAACAGAACTAGTGTGGGTTAAGACTTGAAGTAGATGTTAAGAAACTGAAGTGAGAAAGCAGAAAGCAGGCTAGTAGAATTCATCAGAGCAGTACAGAGACGCTGTCACAGAAACACCGGAAATGACACAACTCGCTTACCACAATACGTCAGCACTGTGACATCCAGTTGAACCTCAGGCAGCAGCACTCTGATTGGATTTACCACTGCACCCTTACATGTGCACAGTGTTGCCATGGATACGCATTGACACATATTTGTTGTGACTGTGTGGCGTCTCCTCAGGTTCCGGCTCTGCTGGAGGATGACCAGCCTTCATCACAATCATCATCCTCAGAGGAGGAGGAGGAGGAAGAGGATGAGCGGGGGGAGGAGGAGGAGGAGGAGCAGGAGAAGCAGGGGGATGAAGCCCAGATGGACAAAAAGGTGTTTATCAGTTTCTGTCGTGTCCTCAGATATGTGGACGAGTGTCTGTGTGTCTGTCCTCTGAATGTCTCCGTCATTTCAGGAGAAGAAGAAGAAGGTAAAGGAGACTCAGAGGGAGAAGAGGAAACACAAAGTACCCAAACACGTGAAGAAGAGGAGGGACAAGGTGTCCAAAATGAAGAAAGGAAAGTGACGACTTCCTGTTTGTCAATAGCCACGACTCAGTCCTGAACTACAGCCGAACTACAGCCGAACTCCTATAGTACCACAGAGACCCTCAGGCACGAACTTCCTGTTAAAGTTGTGAAGTTGTAAAAACCTGGACGAGATTGTTTCAATTCTCAGAATGTTTATTAAGTTTTGACTTTACATTGTTTTTGTTTAAAATCTGTTGATAAAAACATTCTGACATCATGATGACACGTTTCCTGTGTCACTGATTTTAAACTCTGCTGCGCTGAAATGTCACATGATGCCCCCCAGCATCAGGAACCAGCTGCTGTGATGGATCATTGACCCACTGACACAGAGGGAGAACCCAGAGAACCAGGTAGAACCCAGTAGAACCTGGTGTGACTGACAGGTAGAACCCAGGAGAATCTGATGTGACTGACAGGTAGAACCTGTTGTGACTGACAGGTAGAACCCAGTAGAACCTGGTATGACTGACAGGTCAAACCCAGTAGAATCTGACGTGACTGACAGGTAGAACCCAGTACAATCTGGTGTGACTGACAGGTAGAACCCAGTAGAAGCTGACGTGACTGACAGGTAGAACCCAGTAGAACCTGGTGTGACTGACAGGTCAAACCCAGTAGAATCTGACGTGACTGACAGGTAGAACCCAGTAGAAGCTGACGTGACTGACAGGTAGAACCCAGTAGAATCTGGTGTGACTGACAGGTCGAACCCAGTAGAAGCTGACGTGACTGACAGGTAGAACCCAGTAGAACCTGGTGTGACTGACAGGTAGAACCCAGTAGAACCTGGTATGACTGACAGGTCAAACCCAGTACAATCTGACGTGACTGACAGGTTGAAACCAGTAGAACCTGGTGTGACTGACAGGTAGAACCCAGTAGAACCTTAGAGGGGATGACAGAGGGAACAGGACAGTGATTACACGGTAACGTTCAGGTCACAGAACGATGACGAGACGAGAAAACACTGTTCCTCAAAAGGGGGCGTGGCCTATCTGTTTTCAATCAATCAATCAATCAATCAATCAATTTTATTTATAAAGCCCAATATCACAAATCACAGTTTGCCTCACAAGGCTTTACAGCATACGACATCCCTCTGTCCTTATGACCCTCACAGCTGATCAGGAAAAACTCCCCAAAAAACCCTTTAACGGGGAAAAACGGTAGAAACCTCAGGAAGAGCAACTGAGGAGGGATCCCTCTTCCAGGACGGACAGACGTGCAATAGATGTCGTACAGAACAGATCAACATGATAAATTAACAGTAATCCACATGACACAATGAGACAGAGAGAGAGAGAGAGAGACAGAGAGAGAGAGAGAGAGAGAGAGAGATGCAGGTAATGACAGTATCTTACAACAACATTAATGAAAGTAATATTATTATAGTTATAGTTCTGGTTACTGCGGTACAATATGTTGAAAGTATGTATTAATATCTGGCAGTATACATGTGTGACAATAGTCATATGTGTATAATAACAGTAGAAGTATGACTAATGACTAATGATGGCAGCAGCAGCAGGAGGCATCTGGCAGGACCACGGCAGCAGCACAACCACACACGTCACGCTGTCCAGGCACCGCTGTGATATGAGTTAATCTGAGAGACAGTGGAGCACAAAGGCTCCGGAGAAGAAGCCGAGTTAGTGACATCCAGAATGGCCGAGTTAGCTAGATGCAGTAATAGGATACGAGAGAGAGAGAGAGAAGGTGCCCGGTGTATTATAGGGGGGTCCTCCGGCAGACTAGGTCTAAGTCAGCCTAACTAGGGGCTGGTACAGGGCAAGCCTGAGCCAGCCCTAACTATAAGCTTTATCAAAGAGGAAAGTCTTAAGTCTAGTCTTAAATGTGGAGACGGTGTCTGCCTCCCGGACCGTAACAGGAAGATGATTCCACAGGAGAGGAGCCTGATAGCTGAAGGCTCTGGCTCCTGATCTACTTTTGGAGACTTTAGGGACCACGAGTAACCCTGCGTTCTCAGAGCGCAGTGTTCTGGTGGAATAATATGGCACTATGAGCTCTCTAAGATATGACGGAGCTTGACCATTTAGAGCTTTATAAGTTAACAGTAGGATTTTAAATTCAATTCTGGATTTTACAGGGAGCCAGTGCAGAGAAGCTAAAACAGGAGAAATATGATCTCGTTTCTTAGTTCCTGTTAGTACACGTGCTGCTGCATTCTGAATTAGCTGGAGAGTTTTTAAGGACTTACTAGAGCTACCTGATAATAGAGAGTTACAGTAATCCAGCCTTGAGGTAACAAAAGCGTGGACCTATTTTTCTGCATCTTTTCGGGTCAGGATAGGCCTAATTTTCGCAATATTACGCAGATGAAAAAATGCAGTCCGTGAGGTTTGTTTTAAATGAGAATTAAAAGACAAATCTTGATCAAATATTACTCCGAGGTTTCTTACGGTAGTGCTAGAGGCCAGAGCAATGCCATCTAGAGAAACTATGTCATCAGATAAAGAGTCTCTGAGTTGAACTCCAAAACAAACTTTGGTACGTAAGGATGATTCATTAAGAACGTGAACAAACTGAAAATGATCAGATAAATAAGATTTAAACCAGCTTAGTGCAGAACCTTTTAGGCCAATTAAGTGATCCAGTCTCTGTAGCAGAATTTGATGGTCAATTGTGTCAAACGCCGCACTAAGATCTAATAAAACAAGTACAGAGACGAGTCCTTTGTCTGAAGCAATCAGAAGGTCATTTGTAATTTTAACTAGAGCTGTCTCAGTGCTATGATGCACTCTAAATCCTGACTGAAATTCCTCAAATAGATTATTATCATGGAGAAAATCACACAGCTGGTCTGCGACTACTTTCTCAAGAATCTTTGACATAAAGGGAAGATTAGATATTGGTCTATAGTTGGCTAACACCTCTGGATCCAGGGTGGGCTTTTTTAGTAGAGGTTTAATTACAGCTACCTTAAAAGACTGTGGTACATAGCCTGTTAATAAGGATATATTGATCATATCTAATATATGAGTGTTAACTAAAGGAAAGACCTCCATAAGTAGCCTTGTTGGGATGGGGTCTAAGGGACACGTTGATGATTTAGATGAAGAAATCACTGCAGTCAATTCTTAAAGAGAAATTGGGGAGAAGCAATCTAAATATATATTAGGTTTTACAGCTGTGTTTGAGGTTAGATAGGTACTATCTGAGGACAGGAGGTCATGAATTTTGCCTCTAATAGTTAGAATTTTGTCATTAAAAAAGCTCATAAAATCATTACTGCTAAGGGCTAAAGGAATACAAGGCTCAATAGAGCTTTGACTCTCAGTCAGCCTGGCTACAGTGCTGAAAAGAAACCTGGGGTTGTTCTTATTGTCTTCTATTAATGCTGAGTAATAGTTTGCTCTGGCATTGCGGCGTCCCATCTTATAAGTTTTGAGACTGTGTGTCCAGATTAAATGAGATTCTTCCAGTTTGGTTAATCGCCAATTCCTTTCAAATTTTCGCGATATTTGTTTTAACTTACGGGTTTGAGAGTTATACCAAGGAGCGAACTTTCTTTGCTTTTTTAACTTCTTTTAAGAGGAGCTACAGAGTCAAGTGTTGTTCGCAGCGAGCCCTACAGCGCTATGACAAAATGATCAAAGTCTGTACAGAAACCTCTGTTACTGAGGACTTGGTATTGAATTTAATGGAGTAATCTTTTCCTTAAGTTTGCGACAGCACTATCTGATAAACATCTAGTATAGTAACTGTTGCTGAGTGGCGTGTAATCGAGTAAAAAGAAATCAAAAGTAATCAGATAATGATCCGATAGCGAGGGATTCTGTGGAAAGACTTTTAGGTTATCAATTTCAATTCCATACGTCAGAACTAGATCGAGGTATGGTTAAAACAGTGAGTGGGTTCATGTACACCTGACTGAAGCCAATGGAGTCTAATAATGAGATAAAGCGCGGTAGCCAGGAGTCATTATCAACGCGTCGACATGAATGTTAAAATCGCCTACAATAATAACTTTATCTGATTTAAGAACTAAACTGGATAAAAACTCTGAGAATTCAGATACAAATTCAGAATACGGGCCAGGAGCACGGTACACTATAACAAATAAAAGTGGCTGCGAGGTTTTCCAGGTTGGATGTAAAAGACTAAGAACGAGGCTTTCAAATGAATTATAATCTAGTTTAGGTTTAGGACTGATTAACAGACTAGAGTTAAAAATGGCTGCAACTCCCCCTCCTCGGCCACTCCGCTAAGTAAATCAATGTGATTATCTGATATTAATTTGTTTACTAACACTGCTTTAGACGATACAGACCTGATATTTATTTATATTTATAAAACTATGGCTGGGTATTTGAACTAGAAGCTCAGAGAGGCGTATAGGACTGCGACTCTGAGTCCTGGTCTCAACTCTGGGTTGTCAGGGATTTAAATTACTAATAAAGTTTGCCAGGTTCCTAGAAATGAGAGCAGCTCCATCCAAAGTGGGATGAATGCCGTCTCTCCTAATAAGACCAGGTTTTCCCCAGAAAGTTTGCCAATTATTAACGAAACCCACATCGTTTGCTGGACACCACCTGGACAGCCAGCGATTAAATGATGACATGCGGCTAAACATGTCATCACTGGTCAGATTTGGGAGGGGTCCAGAGAAAACTACGGAGTCTGACATCGTTTTTGCGTATTCACACACTGTGGCAATGTTAATTTTAGTGACCTCCGATTGGCGTAACCGGGTGTCATTGCTGCCGACGTGAATAACAATCTTACTGAATCTACGTTTAGCTTTAGCCAGCAGTTTTAAATTAGATTCAATGTCGCCCGCTCTGGCCCCAGGGATACATTTGACTATGGCCGCTGGTGTTGCTAACTTCACGTTCCTCAGAATAGAGCTGCCAATAACCAGAGTTTTATCCTCAGCGGGTGTGTTGCTGAGTGGGGAAAAGCGGTTGGAAACGTGAACAGGCTGGTGGTGAACCGTGGGCTTCGGCTTGGAGCTGCGCCTCTCACGAACAGTTACCCAGCCTCCCGGCTGCGCAGGTGTTACCGGAGGACAGCTAGCAGGCTACAGGGGGCTGGCTAACTACCGCAGCTACTGAATGATTTTCCATGGTGCGGAGCCACGCTTCTAATTCACTAAGCCTCGCCTCCAACGCAGCAAATAAGCTACACTTGTTACAATTACCACTGTTGCTAAAGGAGGCAGAGGCATAACTGAACATTTGGCACACCGGGCAAGAAAGAGCAGAGGGAGAAGCCATCGCTAGCTGTAAAGCTAATGTAGCTACCAAGGCTAGTAACGTGCAAACAACAGCTAAGAGATTAGCGAGAAAGTCGTAGAAAGGAGGAGAGTGCTTAAACAGAACTGGTGTGAGTGGGTGTGGTCTGTTGGCAGGTTGGGGTTAAACTCGAGCTGTTTACAGAACAACAGGTGACGGTTACACCTGTCAGGAGAGTCATGTGGTCCTCTGACAGTGTGACATCATGTCTGACTTGTTTATCATGTTTGGTTTTTAGTTGTAACTCTCAGTCTGATGTTCTACAGAGCGTCCTGATAACGTTCTGATGTGTGTGTGTGTGTGTGTGTGTGTCTGTTTTATCTGTGTGTGTGTGTGTGTGTGTGTGTCTGTTTTATCTTTGTGTGTGTGTGTGTGTGTGTCTGTTTTATCTTTGTGTGTGTGTATGTGTGTGTGTGTGTGTGTCTGTTTTATCTTTGTGTGTGTGTATGTGTGTGTGTGTGTCTGTTTTATCTGTGTGTGTGTGTGTGTGTGTGTGTGTGTGTGTGTGTGTGTGTGTGTGTCTGTTTTATCTGTGTGTGTGTGTGTGTGTGTGTGTGTGTTCGTTATCAGTGTTGGAGGACAGTGATGATGATGTTCAGTGTGACCTTCTCAGATCTTCATCAGGTCACTGTGTCTCTGTCCTCTGTCCTCCTCTCCTCTTGTCCCTCTGTCTTCCTCTCCTCTTGGCCCTCTGTCCTCCTCTCCTCTTGTCCCTCTGTCCTCCTCTCCTCCTGTCCTTCTGTCCTCCTCTCCTCTCCTCCTGTCCCTCTGTCCTCCTCTCCTCCCGTCCCTCTGTCCACTGTCCTCCTCCCCTCCTGTCCCACTGTCCTCCTCTCCTCCTGTCCTCAGTCCTCCTCTCCTCCTGTCCCACTGTCTTCTTCTCCTCCTGTCCCTTTGTCTTCCTCTCCTCCTGTCTCTCTGTCTTCCTCTCCTCCTGTCCTCTGTCCTCCTCTCCTCCTGTCCCACTGTCCTCCTCTCCTCCTGTCCTCAGTCCTCCTCTCCTCCTGTCCCACTGTCTTCTTCTCCTCCTGTCCCTCTGTCCACTGTCCTCCTCTCCTCCTGTCCCTTTGTCCTCCTCTCCTCCTGTTCCTCTGTCTTCCTCTCCTCCTGTCTCTCTGTCCTCCTCTCCTCCTGTCCCTCTGTCCACTGTCCTCCTCCCCTCCTGTCCCTCTGTCCTCCTCTCCTCCTGTCCCTCTCTCCACTGTCCTCTTCTCCTCCTGTTCCTCTGTCTTCCTCTCCTCCTGTCTCTCTGTCCTCCTCTTCTCCTGTCCCTCTGTCCACTGTCCTCTTGTCCACTGTCCTCCTCTCCTCCTGTCCCTCTGCCCTCCTCTCCTTCTGTCTCTCTGTCCTCCTCTCCTCCTGTCCCTCTGTCCTCCTCTCCTCCTGTCCACTGTCCTCCTGTCCCTCTGTCCTCCTCTCCTCCTGTCTATTGTCCTCCTCTCCTTCTGTCCATTGTCCTCTCCTCCTGTCCACTGTCCTCCTGTCCCTCCTGTCCATTGTCCTCCTCTCCTTCTGTCCATTGTCCTCTCCTCCTGTCCACTGTCCTCCTGTCCCTCCTGTCCATTGTCCTCCTCTCCTTCTGTCCATTGTCCTCCTCTCCTCCTGTCTATTGTCCTCCTCTCCTTCTGTCCATTGTCCTCCTCTCCTTCTGTCCACTGTCCTCCTCTCCTCCTGTCCATTGTCCTCCTCTCCTCTTGTTCATTGTCCTCTCCTTCTGTCCACTGTCCTCCTCTCCTCCTGTCCATTGTCCTCCTCTCCTCCTGTCCATTGTCCTCCTCTCCTCCTGTCTATTGTCCTCCTCTCCTTCTGTCCACTGTCCTCCTCTCCTCCTGTCCATTGTCCTCCTCTCCTCCTGTCTATTGTCCTCCTCTCCTTCTGTTCATTGTCCTCCTCTCCTCCTGTCTATTGTCCTCCTCTCCTTCTGTCCACTGTCCTCCTCTCCTTCTGTCCACTGTCCTCCTCTCCTCCTGTCCATTGTCCTCCTCTCCTCCTGTCTATTGTCCTCCTCTCCTTCTGTTCATTGTCCTCTCCTTCTGTCCACTGTCCTCCTCTCCTCCTGTCTATTGTCCTCCTCTCCTTCTGTCCACTGTCCTCCTCTCCTCCTGTCCACTGTCCTCCTCTCCTCCTGTTCATTGTCCTCCTCTCCTCCTGTCCACTGTCCTCCTCTCCTCCTGTCTATTGTCCTCCTCTCCTTCTGTCCTCTGTCCTCCTCTCCTCCTGTTCATTGTCCTCTCCTCCTGTCCATTGTCCTCTCCTCCTGTTCATTGTCCTCTCCTTCTGTCCACTGTCCTCCTCTCCTCCTGTTCATTGTCCTCTCCTCCTGTCCATTGTCCTCCTCTCCTCCTGTCTATTGTCCTCCTCTCCTTCTGTTCATTGTCCTCTCCTTCTGTCCACTGTCCTCCTCTCCTTCTGTCCACTGTCCTCCTCTCCTTCTGTCCACTGTCCTCCTCTCCTCCTGCCATTGGCTGTGCGTGTGTGAGGGGGCGGGGCTGAGCTCTGATTGGCTGTCAGTTGTATAAAAGCAGAGAGACGTTGAGGAGAGTTGAGACAGATTTTCTCGGAGCTCAGGTATGTCTGTGATGTCACTTCCTCTTTTCTTCTCTCCTGTGAGTCGTCATCACTTTTTTAATTTTTCCTCTTTTTATGTTTTTAGTTTTTTTGTTGCTTCTTTTTATCGTTCCTTTTTCTTTTCACCTTCATCTCTCCTCCTCCTCCTCCTCCTCTCTATTGTTTGTCTTGTCTCTCTCCTCTGACATCATCATCTTCTGTTCTTCCTCTTTTTCATTTTTCATATTTTTATGTTTTTATTTTCCTTCTTTTCTCCTCTCTGCTTTTCTTCCTCTTCTTCATCCTCCTATTCCTCTTCTGTTGTCTTTATTCCTCCTTGTCCTGTCCTCCTTCCTCCTCTCGTTTCTGTCGCTCTTTTCCTTTTTTATTTTTCTGTTTTTTTCCCTTTGTTTCGTCTCCTTCTTCATCGTCTCCTCTCTTCTTCATTGGTTGTTCTCATCTTTGATTTTCCTCCTCCTCCTCTTCCTCTGTGATGTCAGTGTTTCTTCTTCTCTGACAGGAGGTCTCACACCATCATCACCATCATCATCATCATCACCATCATCATCATCATGGCTGACTGGACAGACTGTCTGAACTTCGGCATCTCCATCGCCAAACAGGCCAGTGAGGTAAGCAGCACGCCGACCAATCACAGCGCAACGCTGAATGAAAAACAACAACACCATAAAATGTGGCGTGACTCCGCTGATGTAAACTTGTTTCACATTTCACGACGCTCAGATTGATAAAAAATCATTTTAATATTTTTCATCCTGGAATTAAAAAAACTTTATTGAACTGTTCAAACATTTAAATCTGATTTTAAACTTTATTATTTTCTAAATGAAACTCTGAAAAACGTTTTGTTGCTGTTTCCTGGTTGAATGACGCGTTTGTTTCCTGTCATTTGGTGGGTTGTTGGAGGTGTCGGCCAATCAGCAGTGACATGTTAATGAACCAGATTCTTACTGGTCTTTGTTTCCCAGGATGTAAATAAAGTTTCTTTGAGTCAGTCTGCGTTCTTGTCTGTACTTGTGACACGTCATCAGTCGCAGCCCAAGAACTGTTCCAACTCAGAGTCCGCATCCAGCCAGGTACAGGCCGCGTGTGAACTTGCTCTGCCCGTTCCATCGGGGATGCATCGGGAGGTGACTCGTGTGGACTTTTGACAGCCAGGTATCCCAGAATGCATTTCTCACAGACCAGCGGCAATGGCAGCCGTCCTTGAGAGTTTGTACTCCGAGTCGAACTCGCCAAGTCCGAAGTCCGAACTTGCTGTACTTGGTATTGAGAAACGCCTAAAGTCTCAGTGCTACAGACTCCACAGGATGTTTAAAAAATGTCAGCCAATCAGCTGCAGGCGATGATGTCACGTTCAGGTTGGATAAAAACGTTTAGGAATGTAAAGAGTTTTTGTGTCTTAGCAGCTGACCTTTAAATGACCTTCACCTGGTAACTCAGGTACACACACACCTGAGACACACACACACACACACACACCTGACACACACACACACCTGACACACACACACACACACACACACACACACACACACACACACACACACACACACCTGACACACACACACACACACACATACTCTCTATTTACTGACCTATTGTTTGAGCTTGTTGAGTAACGCTGGCTGAATAATGTTTCATCATCACACGTCCTCAACAACAGGTTGACACAGAATCAGTCAAGAAAAAACTCACAAAGTGAAGCAGAAAATAAAAACTGAGCCGTGAGGAGTTGAAACTCCTGATGTCCTCTGATGTCCTCTGATGTCCTCTGATATTTTCTAATTTCCTCTGATGTCCTCTGATGTCCTCTGATGTCCTGTGATGTCCTGTGATGTCCTCTGATGTCCTCTGATATTTTCTAATTTCCTCTGATGTCCTCTGATGTCCTGTGATGTCCTGTGATGTCCTCTGATGTCCTCTGATGTCCTGTGATGTCCTGTGATGTCCTCTGATGTTCTGTGATGTCCTCTGATGTCCTGTGATGTCCTGTGATGTCCTCTGATGTCCTGTGATATTTTCTAATTTCCTCTGATGTTCTGTGATGTCCTCTGATGTTCTGTGTTGTCCTCTGATGTTCTGTGTTGTCCTCTGATGTTCTGTGTTGTCCTCTGATGTTCTGTGATGTCCTGTGATGTCCTGTGATGTCCTCTGATGTCCTCTGATGTTCTCTGATATTTTCTAATTTCCTCTGATGTCCTCTGATGTCCTGTGATGTTCTGTGATGTCCTGTGTTGTCCTCCGATGTCCTCTGATGTTCTGTGATGTCCTCTGATGTTCTGTGTTGTCCTCTGATGTTCTGTGATGTCCTCCGATGTCCTCTGATGTTCTGTGATGTCCTCTGATGTTCTGTGTTGTCCTCTGATGTTCTGTGATGTCCTGTGTTGTCCTCCGATGTCCTCTGATGTTCTGTGATGTCCTCTGATGTTCTGTGTTGTCCTCTGATGTTCTGTGATGTCCTCTGATGTTCTGTGTTGTCCTCTGATGTTCTGTGATGTCTGATGTTCTGTGTTGTCCTCTGATGTTCTGTGATGTTCTGTGTTGTCTGATGTTCTGTGTTGTCCTCTGATGTTCTGTGTTGTCTGATGTTCTGTGTTGTCCTCTGATGTTCTGTGTTGTCTGATGTCCTGTGTTGTCCTCCGATGTCCTCTGATGTTCTGTGTTGTCCTCTGATGTTCTGTGTTGTCTGATGTTCTGTGTTGTCCTCTGATGTTCTGTGTTGTCTGATGTCCTGTGTTGTCCTCCGATGTCCTCTGATGTTCTGTGTTGTCCTCTGATGTTCTGTGATGTCCTCTGATGTTCTGTGTTGTCCTCTGATGTTCTGTGATGTCCTCTGATGTTCTGTGTTGTCCTCTGATGTTCTGTGATGTCCTCTGATGTTCTGTGTTGTCCTCTGATGTTCTGTGATGTCCTCTGATGTTCTGTGATGTTCTGTGTTGTCCTCTGATGTTCTCTGATGTTCTGTGTCGATCGCCATGTTGAGAACTTGTCTGTTCTTTATAGGTTGAAACCTTGAGATATCAAATGTTCTCTCAATTTTTCAGGGACAATTCTGATGTTCAGCCTCCTGCTTTTCAAACAGTCTCTTTCAGCTCTAAAAGTTCTTCACTTCTGTTTTCAGGTTCTCAGCAGTTCTTTGTAACTTCAGCGCTCAGCATTCACACAAAGTGAACTAGCGCCGGTTCTGATCTCAGTTCCGATCAACAGATTATCACCAATAACACCATCACATGTCTTTCAGGTCGTCCTGACGGCGTTTCAACTGCAGAAAGATGTGAAACTGAAAAGTTCTCCAGCTGATCTGGTCACAGAGACTGACCAGCGGGTTGAGAAGATCCTCATCTCTGCCATCAGGAACCGATTCCCACAGCACAGGTTCTACTGAGTTCTGCTGAGTTCTACTGTAGGAACAGATTTGAAAAGTGGAACTCCTGCTCTCTCTTTGGTTGATGTATTATGCATTCATGTTCTCCAGCAAATGACATCAGCTCTGTGAGGTCACACAGCAGACAGGAAGTGAGCAGGTAAAACGTTCCGTTGTTTGACCTCTGACCTTTGACCCCCAGGTTCATCGGGGAGGAATCTGTAGCTGCGGGTGAGCGTCTGGAGCTGACTGACAGCCCCACCTGGATCATCGACCCCATCGACGGGACTGTGAACTTTGTACACAGGTGAGAGGCTCCGCCCACACTGTGATGTCACAGAGTGGAGGGTCACACCTGCTGACATCACAGATCCAGTCAGATGTGTGTTCAGTGTCTGAAGTGTTGTTTCCTCTGACAGGTTTCCTTTTGTGGCTGTCTCCATTGCCTTCACTGTCAACAAGCAGGTAAACTCACCTGTTAGGGAGGGGTCAGAGGTCAGGGGGCGGGGCTCAGACAAGAAGTGGTCTGAAATGTTGTTGTTGTTGTTGTTGTTGTTGTTGACAGACGGAGTTTGGGATTGTTTACAGCTTAGTGGAGGACAAACTCTTCCACGCTCAGAGAGGAAGAGGAGCGTTCCTGAACGGAGAACCGCTGCATGCGTCTGCACAAGAAGGTGACAGCACACACACACACACAGACACACAGACACACAGACACACACACACACACACACACACACACGTGACTTCACACATGGTCATTGATTTGTTGTAACTGTTCTGTCTCATCCAATCAGACATCAGCAGCTGTGTGGTGGTGACAGAGATCGGGGCGGAGCGTGACGACCTTGCTTTGTCCACCATGACCTCCAACATCTTCAGACTGTTGAAACTGCCGGTACACGGGTAAGGCCGGAACACGCCACCGTCAGCTCTGCTGCCAAACATACATGTGGACGTTATTAATACAGCGTTCACGTGTATGTTGTGTGTTCCAGTATTCATGTGTCCAAGGCTGGAAATTCCATTTCATTGTTGGAAGGGACCAACAACAAAGTTGCAGTCAACTTTACTGTTGTTACCCATATAAATGGAGCCGGCACGGTCAAACGTCTTTAATAATTATATTAAAGTAATAATAATGTTTAGAACAGCGTCCCTTATCAATACAGTAGCACCTACATAAAGACTTTTAATACGTTCAACCTGCATCACCAAGAATGACCAGCAAGTGGCAGTGGTCATTGTTGTTCTTATTGCAATGATTGAAAATCAAGATGAAGATAGTTTGAGTTTGATTTGATCTTGTCATCATATGTTTATGTGGTTATGTGTATGACTGCTGCATTCACACTGAAGATTCAGCTGCAAGGAAAACAAGTGAACAAAACTGTCAGGTTACAACTGGTCACGTCTTTTATTCTGTAGAGAAGTAGAAGTAAATAAAGTAGTTACTTACTGGAGCTCAGTTTCCTCTGCTCTGATCCACAGTCAGTCCTGCCAGGTGCTGCTGTGTGCCGTTGTATGTATACGGACCAAACCACTGTGAATCTTTTTAAAGTTACAAATGCATCACATTGTGTATATAATTGGCAGAAGTGCTTTAACTTATTTTATTATTATTATATAGTTTAAAATTTGTATAGTTTCCTCAAATGATGTATTGTTGGGGGGGGGCAATCCCCCGTTTTTCCAAAGAAGGGTTTCCGCCTATTTGTCGTATGTTCCAGTATCCGTGGGTCGTCACCTCTTTGACGTGTTGTCGGCGTGTTTGTTGTATGTTCCAGAATCCGTGCATTGGGAACGGCAGCGGTTGACATGTGTCAGGTGGCGACAGGCGGAGCTGACGCCTATTACCACATTGGGATGCACTGCTGGGACATCGCTGCATCAGCCATCATCGTACAGGAGGCCGGAGGCGTGGTAATGGATACTGACGGTCTGTACCTGACATGTGATGTCATATCTCACCTGTGAGTACCTGTCGGGGGCGTGTTCTTCTCTTATCGGTCTGTTTGCCTGCAGGCTCAGAGTTCGACATGATGTCACGGAGGGTCATCGCTGCCAGCTCTGCCGCTGTGGCTAATCGTATCGCTCAGGTTGTTGAGGCGTTTCCCTGTCGCCGTGACGATGATGACCTGTGCAGATGTGTTTGTGGAGCATCAGGTGTAAACGGCGTGTAGGTCAGCTGACAGGAAGTCTGGCTCAGGTGTTTCTGCTGAGTGTTGTAGCTCCTGGCTGACACCATGAGGACTGCTCTGTTCAGTCTGAAGTCTACTTCCTGAGCTGTGAGGACGCAGAGAGACACACATTGGACACGTCACGCTGACCCTGAAAACAAATCTGATTTGAAATCAATAAAAGTGAATCAATAAAGAAGTCTGTGATCTGTCAGTTCTCCTCAGTGTGACACATGACACATGTATGTTACAGTCCCCCGTCGTTAACTCTCACACACACTGATGCTTTTCACATGCCACACGTTCACTGGCGAGTCATGAGACAGATGAAGGACGACACACGGACACTCAGCTGATCTGTGTCTCTGATTAAACACTTTATTTATTAATAAACGTCTCGTTGTCAATCTGTTTTGTGTCTCTGCCCTCCCTGACACACACACACACACACACACACACACACACACCATGGTTCAATAACAAAAACAAAGACAAAACCAGTTGATGTGAAGGCTGTATATGTCTATGGACGGAGCTGCAGTGTGAGGATATCACCAGCAGGAGGCAGCACAACTCTGCTGCAGGAGGAGGAGGAAGAAGAAGAAGAAGAACCCGGAAGTGTGTGGTGCCGCTGATCCGCAGCGGATCATCGCTCAGGTGAGATTTATACTGTTGTTTTATTGTGTTGTTGTTGTTGTTGTTGTTGTTGTTGTTGTTGATGATGATGTTGTTTACAGTTCAGTTCCGGCTCCCTGACGTGTTCAATGACGTAGGTGACCTCTCTGTGAGCGCTGTTCAGAACTGTTCTTGACTTCCCTTCCACCAGACTCCATTCACAAATCTGCTGATTTAAAGACGCTTGATTTTTAACGACGCGGCCTGACGTCACGGACAGGTGACGGCTCCCTGACACGTCATCACGTACCGTAGGTGACTTCGGCTTATTAATAATCTATCACACAAAACCTTAATAAACCTACAAACAGCTGAACAGACCTGCGGGCAGTTCACTGCAACACTCATATTGATCTGTTATCGATATTCATATTGATATTCATATCGATCTGTTATCAATAGGCTATTCATTGCCTCACAGGGCTTTGATTTGATTTGATTTGATTTATTCACACACACACACACACACACACACACACACACACACACACACACACACACACGCCGGTAAATCAGCATGCAGGCATGAAGTTAACAGCGTGTGTGAATCAGGAAGCTATTGAAAGCTTTTAGAGGGAGCCTGGGTATTTTGGAAACAAAACAATACACAGTACGTGGTAAACTTGGCTAAAAACATCATACATAGCAACAAACACAGAGATGTGAGCTTTCTCGGAGCACGTGACTTTAGGACATAACAAAATAGTTAAATATATGAACTTAGTAGTTTAATTTTTTAGCATTTTCTTCAATGTGGAGATGGATTTCAAGACTTCATCAAACTCGTTCCAGAGCAGCAGACGCCTGCAAGCAATGGACAAGCTAGTACTTGTAAGTCTTCTCTTCTTCCCAGTGATGAGATGTTTTTTCCTGGTGTCATAAGCATGACCAGGGCTGCAGACTGGGACAAGCTCAGACAACCTTAAATTTGTTTTAAGGACTACCTGGAACATCATACATGCATTTTGATACAGATTTATCTCTGTGAGCCGGAGGAGACCAAAGCGATGGAAGAGAGGGCTTGTGAGGGCATTATATTCAGACCAAGACACAGCTCGATTGATCTTTTTTTGAAGACTTTCTAATTTTTTTTAAATAGCTGGGGAAGGTATTGCTCCATATGACATTACAGTAGTTGATATATGGTTCAAACAGAGTTTTGTACAGAGAAAGAGCTGATAAAGGAAGGTGATACCTTATTTTGAAAAAAAGATTTAGATAATTTGGAAATTAAATGTTCTATATGCAGTTTAAAATTTAAGGACTCATCTATGAGGACCCCAAGGAACTTTGTTGAGGCTACTTGAGTTAACTCCTTATCATTTATTTTGAGTCATATGTGATCCATATCAGATGGCTTTTTATTGGATAAAAAGACAATGAAATTAGTCTTGCTGATGTTGAGAGATAACTTATTACATTTGAACCAAATATCTATTTTCTATAATTCAGCGCTGAGTAATTCCTGTAATTCAAAAGTATTTGTATGTGATAAAAATAAATTGGTATCATCAGCAAAAATGGCTTTGTGTAGGATATTAGGAGAATTGATGAAGAGTAAGGGCCCTAAAATTGAGCCCTGGGGGACCCCATATTTGATATCCATATTTTGCGATTTGTGGTTATTACAAATTGTTGCCTGCTATAAAGGTAGCTTCTAAACCAGCTATGTGCCCTTCCTCTAATCATGGTTCATGGTTCAATTTCCCCAGTAAAACATCAAAATCAACTGTTGTCAAACTCCTTTGAGAGATCTAAAAAGATGCCAACACCACAATTTCCCTTATCAACTGCATCGGTAATCTTTTCAATGAGATCTAAAATAGCCATGCATGTTGAACTCTTTTTCCTGAAGCCATACTGAGAACTAGAGAGAATATGCAGCTTATCCAAATAATCACTTAGTCGATTATACACAGTACTTTAGATAAAGCTAGTAAAACAGAGACTGGACTGTAATTACTGATATCATTTTTGTCACCAGTTTTGTAAATAGGAATGATTCTGGCAATTTTGGTAATTTTTGGCACAACACCATGAAGTAAAGGCAAATGAATACAATGAGCAATTTCTTTAAGTTCTTGTCAGTGATGGACCTAGATGATTGTGTAACTCTGGTATAGGTACTGATGGTCGGAAAAAAGAAGTGTAGAATATTGGTAAAATCATTTGTAATTGTATCATTCTGAGAGATGTCTATGTTAAAGTCCCCAAGGAGTATGAATTTATTGTTTTTCTTGTTTACTGCATAAAGGGTTTCCTCAAGTTTACCCATGAAGTCAAAAGGGTTGAGTCAGGTGGACGATAGATTGCTCCAGTGATAAGATTATAACCTTTATTAATGTTGATATTGATGAAAAGCCAGTACCAGGTTATCACAAACATTAGCCTGGAGTCTGGAGTTTACATACATATACTCCTCCACATGTTCTGCCCAATCTGTTTTTATGGTAAAATCTGAAACTCTAATTTCAGAGTATCTATGTATGACTTATCATTTAACCAAGTTTCACTCCAGGCATTAACATCACAATCACACCCAGTAAAGGAAAGTAGAGAGGCTAAGTTATCGTGGTTTTTAGACAGACTTCTGATATTAAGATGCAGCACAGAAAAGTTGTTATGGGCACTTAAAGGGATAGTGCACCCAAAAGTGAAAATTCAGCCATTATCTACTCACCTGAGTTGTTTGGGGCCAAGAACAATAACTTCAGTTTTGTCTGAATTTAACATCAGGAAATTGGTGCTCATCATATCAGTGTCTGTAACGACTAACAACCACTCTGAGCTACATTTTGTCCTCAGCAACTGTGTGTTGAACACGTGACCAGAGCAAAAAGGAATTGTTCCTGTTGCCATGGTTACCATTGGTATGAGAAATAAAACCACAAGAGTTTAAATCAGAATTCTTAGAAGAGAATGACGCGTAGACTGACGGGTGCGTCATTCAGCATCGGTCTTTTTTTATCCCTGATTAGCTGGGAAACAGCTCCTCTGCTCCTCCTCATGGTGATCTTTCTCTCCTTAGAAGGAGCTCCTCCTCCATCATGGCCGACCTCTGGCAGAATGCCATGGATCACGCTGTTGCTGCTGCTCGGAGAGCTGGAGAGGTCAGAGGTCACTGTGTGTGTGTGTGTGTGTGTGTGTGTGTGTGTGTGTGTGTGTAATAGGGCTGGGTTAAAACAATCGATTCATCCGATTCAAATCGATCTTCACTGGAATGACCTGATATTGATTAATAAAGTCCGAGATCGATCTTTTTTCCATCGGTGTGTGAAGCTTTAACCCCGTGAATCTTACCGTAGTAAACGAGCCGCGGTGCTAAGTTATGAACAACTTACTGTCAAGTTACTGCCTCTTTTATCTGTAGCTGTTAGCTGTTACCTATTAGGTGTTAGCTGTTAGCTATTAGCTGTTAGCTATTAGGTGTTAGCTATTAACTAGCTGTTAGCTATTAGGTGTTAGCTATTAACTAGCTGTTAGCTATTAGGTGTTAGCAGTTAGCTGTTACCTATTAGCTGTTACCTATTAGCTGTTAGCTATTAACTAGCTGTTAGCTATTAGGTGTTAGCAGTTAGCTGTTACCTATTAAGTGTTAGCTGTTAGCTATTAGCTATTAAGTGTTAGCTGTTAGCTATTAGGTGTTAGCTGTTAGGTGTTAGCTGTTAGCTATTAACTAGTTGTTAGCTGTTAGGTGTTAGCTGTTAGCTATTAGGTGTTAGCTGTTAGCTATTAGGTGTTAGCTGTTAGCTATTAACTAGTTGTTAGCTGTTAGGTGTTAGCTGTTAGCTATTAGGTGTTAGCTGTTAGCTATTAGGTGTTAGCTGTTAGGTGTTAGCTGTTAGCTATTAGGTGTTAGCTGTTAGGTGTTAGCTGTTAGCTATTAGGTGTTAGCTGTTAGCTATTAACTAGCTGTTAGCTATTAGGTGTTAGCTGTTAGGTGTTAGCTGTTAGCTATTAGGTGTTAGCTGTTAGCTATTAACTAGCTGTTAGCTACTAGGTGTTAGCTGTTAGGTGTTAGCTGTTAGCTATTAGGTGTTAGCTGTTAGCTATTAGGTGTTAGCTGTTAGCTATTAACTAGCTGTTAGCTATTAGGTGTTAGCTGTTAGGTGTTAGCTGTTAGCTATTAGGTGTTAGCTGTTAGGTGTTAGCTGTTAGCTATTAGGTGTTAGCTGTTAGCTATTAGGTGTTAGCTGTTAGGTGTTAGCTGTTAGCTATTAGGTGTTAGCTATTAGGTGTTAGCTGTTAGGTGTTAGCTCACTGGTTTTATGTGTTGATGTAATTTAGTATCGTGCTGCAGCAGCTGCTCCTGCTGTGAGGCTGCTGTGACACTTGTACACACAAACACAGAGTAGGGACGCCATGGTGCAGACAGGAAGTGAAGATAACTTGAGCTGACGACAGCTGCGCTTGTTACTGTGAGTGCAATAAAACCTCCACCAGGACAAAATCAATACTTTATCAAACAGCTGATCAGCAACATGTAGAAAATATTTCAGTCTGCTCTGTCCACAGTCTGTCATCCTCGCCGCTGACGTCATGTTAGGAACACGCACAGAGGCTTTACAGCTACAACAAGCTGAAACAACAACAGCTGTTAAAGGTTTAACTCTCTGTCTCCTATCTGAAAACCGACCTGAGGTCATGTGACCCGAGGTCATGTGACCTGTGGTCATGTGACCTGCAGACAGTGACTGTCCTGAGCCGCAGAGAGGACAGGTCGACAGGTGGACTGATGTCTCTGTAAACTCGACTCAGTGTTGTGATGTCAGAACATGATTTATGTTATTGACATGTTCGATCTGTTTCCAGTCACATATTAAGTTTATTTTGTGACTTTGTTGTTTTAATGTTTCTGTTGCTGCTCTACAAACATTTAGTTATAAAATATTCAGTTTTAATTCTGTTCTGAGTTTATTCTTTCTAAAAAAATAATTCCTTGTAAAGTTTACAGTGTTAGTTCTCTGACAGTCTCTTTCTCATACCAGCAAAAATTGTTTTTTAACTGAAATATCTCCAGTCGGATCAAATCGATTCAGGAAATTAGTGGCGACACCCAGTCCTCGTGTGAAGCCCCCTGATCAGAATCAGTTCAATCAGCTGTGAGTATGTTCAGCCTGAGAGAGGTGCGTTCAGGTTCACAGTGAGCACCAACAGACATCATCAGTAGAGTGCAGATAACATGATTCATGATTGATGTCATGTGATGAGGTCATGTGTCTAACATACAGAAACATGTTTCTATCTTAACAGTGTTCATATATTTGAATATAAGTTATTCAGCTGTAATGTGATGGAGCCCAAACACACTGGGCACAAACTCAACATCAAACACACAGATATTAAACAGACTGGAACTGATCCTGACGTCATGACGACGTGGACACCAGGCTGATGGAGCTATTATGGGATGTTGAGTCCAATAAATGAGCCAGTTCCATCTTTGAATATATGAGACGTCTTGATCAATGACCTCATCATGTGTCCAGGTAGATTCATTTCTCATTAACACTGGGCCTCAACCTCCACCACTTCATTCACTAAAGGACACGCCGTGTTTCTACTTCCTGCTACACGCTCAGCCTCAGGCTCAGTTACTATGGCAACATACTCTGTGAAGCAAACCTACTGAGTCACGGGTTTGCTTCACAGAGTATGTTGCCATAGTAACTGACTCGGTTTCACTGATCTGGCTTTGTGAAACGGAAACCTCACAGTTTCATCTCAGGCTGAACAAACTCAGAGTTTCATCCTGCTCTCTGAAAGAGGGGCCTTGTGTATTCGATGACAGGTATTGATCAGGTGTATTGATGTGGTGTATTGATCAGATGTATTGATGATGGGTATTGATCAGGTGTATTGATGTGGTGTATTGATCAGGTGGTGCGTGGGGCTCTGCAGGACGACAGGAAGGTGATGACGAAGAGTTGTTCGGTTGATCTGGTGACACAAACCGACCAGAAAGTGGAGCAACTCATCATCCAATCAGTGAAGGACAAATTCCCCACTCACAAGTAAGAGGCTCGGCGCCCCTCAGTGATACTGTTACTGATAGTTATTACTACTAGTAATAGTTGTTACTGATACTGAAGTAACGACGTGTCGATAAAGTTTCTTTATTCTCATAAACAAAAGCTCACCGTAAATATGAACCCCGCGCGCGCGCGCGTGTGTGTGTGTGTGAAAAAGGTTCATAGGGGAGGAGTCTGTGGCTGCAGGTGAACCATGCGTCCTGACCGACAGTCCCACCTGGATCATTGACCCAATCGATGGGACGACCAACTTCGTTCATGCGTGAGTTTTTAATTAAACACACATTCGGCAGAGCACAGTGACATAATCACTGACATCATCACTTCATCATCATCTAATTATCATCAGCTGTTTGATCGCAGTTTGATCAGTTTTTAAATGTTCAGATCACCTGAATGAAACAAGACTGAATGAACAGTCCTGTGACATCACTAACCACAGTCCTGTGACATCAATAACCACAGTCCTGTGACATCACTAACAACAGTAACAGTGCTAATTATTAATCATTTGAAAAACACACAACCTTTAATTTTAACTTTTATTAAGTAATACTTGACACCCATTAAAAACATTGTGTCATTAACAGATTTCCTTTTGTTGCTGTTTCCATCGGATTTTCTGTCAACAAACAGGTGGGTTCTATATATGTGGGTACGTATGTATGTATGTATATGTATGTGTGTGTATATATATATATATATATATATATATATATATATATATATATATATATATATATGTATATATATGGTTTTTTTTTTTTTTTTAAATTCTCCCACCTCTCTTGGAGAATGGGCTGAGCTGGGCCAGCCCTAGGATGGGTGTGTTGATGGACAAATCTCTCGGACAGTAATGTTATGAAAACTAGGGATAGACAAATAATATCACTTGAATAATTAGATAGCTCGTTTAGGGTACACTTTCTCGATGTGCTACTACCACAGATAGGGGCCCCTTTCACTGGCAACAGGTGTAGGGTTCTCCCCTTAGAGCTGCCCACTGTAGCTCAACAGGGTCAAGCACTTGGACCCCTACATTGGGAGTCACACAGACAATTTATGTTGATTTCTATTCTATTTGATTGGTTATTTGTTCACTGTTCATTTGTTCACTCTCTGTGGGTTATTGCAGGGCGGGGGGAGCTTACCAGGTCAATGAAAGAAATAGAGAGGTTAATCATTTAGATGCAAAACAAATCTATAAAAATGGTCACACATAATGTAAATGGAGTACTTAATCCAATCAAGAGGTGGAAAATATTGTCAAAACTAAAGAAGGATAAAATCCACATAGCATTCTTGCAGGAAACCCACCTAGATGACTTAGAACATGCCAAATTAAATCAAATGGGTTTTAAACATGTCTTTTTTTCTTCACATGATTCGGGGAGACGGAGAGGAGTGGCAATTCTGATATCTAGTGCATTAAATTACGAACATATTTCTGATTATAAGGATAAGGAAGGTAGATTTGTTATAATTACAGGTAAAATAGAGGGAATAGTGACAAGTCTCATTAATGTGTATATTCCTCCTGGTAGCGATTGGCCTGTTTATAAACACATATTTGAATTAATGGCAATAAAAAGTCAAGGGATTTCAATATGCGGGGGGGACTTTAATATTCGGCTAAATCTGAAATTAGACTCTTCAAACGGCAGACCTGATGCAAAGAACAATAGTAAGAAAATTCAAACTTTGATGCAAGAAATGGGAATTGTGGACGTGTGGAGAGAAGGAAATCCAATTAGTCGTGACTTTACACATTTCTCAGCCGTCCACAATGTGTACTCCCGGATCGATTATTTCTTCACTTTCAAAAAAGACCTTTATAGACTAGACCAATGCGAGATAGGCCCTACCACTCTGTCTGATCATAGCCCGATTTATTTATCAGTCAACCTCAATAGCAAGCCTAGGTCCACTCTCTGGAGGCTGAACTCGAATATTTTAAATAACCCAACTATTAAAGACAAACTGAAGATGGAGATTAAATTGTATTTGGAATTTAATGATAATAAAGAGGTGACTCCATCCATACTCTGGGATGCCTTGAAGGCCGTGATTAGAGGTAGAATAATAGCCATTTCGGCAAGTGAGAAGAAAATTAGGCAACAAAAACTCAAGAACCTCGAGAGTAAGTTGAAGAAACTTCAGAAAGAACATTCAGAAACCTTTGAAGATGGGACTAAATCCAAAATTACAGAATTAAAAAAAGAAATAGATGAAATAAACACGCAGGAAATACAAAAAAAAAAAACTCTTGTTCTTAAAGCAACAATACTACGAGATAGGGGGGAAATCATTGAAGCTTTTATCATATAAGTTGCGTAAGCAACAAGCAGAGAGAACTATACACAAAATAAGAAACTCCACAACAAATGAGATAGAAACCAGTATAGAGAAAATTCAACAATGTTTTGAAAACTACTATAAAATACTATATTCTCAACCCCAATTGAACAATGATCACCAGACAGAAGCTTTCTTATCTTTGATACACTTGCCGAAGGTCACAAAAGAACAAAACGATAGATTGATAGCTAAAATAACAAAAGAAGAACTACAGTCAGCAATTGGAAGGCTAAAAGGAGGAAAGTCCCCGGGGACGGATGGTTTCACCCCGGAGTGGTATAAAATAATGCAGGACCAATTACTTCCAACACTCTTAAAAACATTTAATTGAGTGCTGGAAATGAAAAAGATCCCCCCCTCATGGAGGGATGCAATAATATCTATCATTCCGAAAGAGGGGAAGGATAAACTCGAGTGTGGGAACTATCGTCCAATAAACTGTTCACCTCTATCCTATCCAAAAGAATAGAATTGATTCTACCAGACCTGATACACAAAGACCAGACAGGCTTCATCAGACAGAGACAGACGACAGACAATATCAGGAAAACACTGCATGTTATGAGACAGGTCACTCAACAAAAGCTGGAGTCGCTTATAATTAGTTTAGACGCAGAGAAAGCGTTTGATTCAGTGAGATGGTCCTTCCTGTATAAGGTATTAACAAAATTTCAGATTCAGATTCAGATTCAGAATACTTTATTAATCCCCGGGGGGAAATTGTTTTTGTTCCAATGCTCCGTGCAAAGTAGAAATAGAAATACAGCATAAATGGAAACAAGAGATAAAGATGCAGATATAAATAAGATACTAAAATAGACAATGAAATAAATAAAATAAAATATTAAAGTAGACATTAAAATAAAATAAAATAAAATAAAATAAAATATTAAAGTAGACATTAACATAAAATAAAATATTAAAGTAGACATTAGAATAAAATAGAATAAGATACAATATTAAAGTAGACATTAACATAAAATAAAATATTAAAGTAGACAATAAAGTGAAATAAATAATAAAAATAGTAGACAATCTGAAATATATACAGTATACAATGAAAAGGTTGTAGCGTTATAAATGAAATAAGAATGAGTAATTATATTGTGTGTTTTGTTTTATAAATAGCCAAATGAGTCCGATAATCAAAGGGAGGAGTTGTACAGTTTAATGGCCACAGGTAAGAATGACTTCCTGTGGCGCTCAGTGGTGCATTTAGTGGCAATCAGTCTCTGGCTGAAGGTGCTCCTCAGTTCGACCAGAGCGTTGTGGAGAGGGTGAGAGCCATGCTGAAGTATCGCCCGCACCTTCGACAGCATCCTCCTGTCTGACACTGGTGTCAAAGGGTCCAGCTCCACCCCCACAACGTCACTGGCCTTTCTTCAGCTTGTTGAGTCTGTTGGTGTCGGCTACTCTCAGTCTGCTGCCCCAGCACACCACAGCAAACAGAATAGCACTGGCCACCACAGACTCATAAAACATCCTCAGCATAGTCCGGCAGATGTTAAAGGAGCGGAGCCTCCTCAGAAAATAGAGGCTCTGTCCCTTCTTGTAAAGGACTTCAGTGTTCTTAGTCCAGTCCAGTTTATTGTCGATGAACACACCCAGGTACTTGTAGTGTTCTACAATGTCCACGTTATGCCCCAGGATGGAAACTGGGGTCACTGGTGTCCTCGTTCTCCTCAGATCCACCACCAGCTCTTTTGTCTTTGTTGTGTTGAGCTGCAGGTGGTTCAGCTCACACCATGAGACAAAGTTATTCACCACAGCCCTGTACTCAGCCTCCTCACCCTTGCTGATACATCCAACTATAGCAGAGTCATCAGAAAACTTCTGAAGATGGCAAGACTCTGTCTGGTAGCTGAAGTCCGTGGTGTAAAGGGTGAAGAGGAAAGGAGAGAGGACAGTACCTTGTGGGGCCCTGGTATTGCTGACCACTGTGTCTGACACACAGTGCCGTAAGCGCACGTACTGTGGTCGGCCAGTGAGGTAATCCACAATCCAGGACACAAGGGGGGGATCCACCAGCATCGCCGTCAGCTTGTCACCCAGTAGAGCAGGCCTGATGGTATTGAAAGCACTGGAGAAGTCAAAGAACGTGACCCTCACAGTGCTCCCCGGCTTGTCCAGGTGGGCGTAGACGCGGTTCAGCAGGTAAATGAGGGCATCCTCAACTCCAATCCGGGGCTGGTAGGCGAACTGGAGGGGATCCAGGTGCGGCCTGACCATAGGCCTGAGCTGCTCCAGGACAAGTCTCTCCAGGGTCTTCATGATATGTGACGTCAGTGCCACCGGTCGGTAGTCCGAGAGACCGCTGGGCTGCGGCGTCTTTGGCACTGGAACGAGGCAGGACGTCTTCCATATCACAGGGACCCTCTGGATGCACAGGCTCATGTTGAAGACACGATGAAGCACTCCACAGAGCTGTTCGGCGCAGGCTCTGAGAACCCGTGGGCTGACACCATCAGGGCCTGCAGCCTTACCAGCGGGGAGTTTGCTCAGCTGTCTCCTAACATGTAGAGGTGTAAAGAGTGCAGGTTGAGGAGGAGGAGAGTTGAAGTCCAAAGTGAGAGGAGGGCAGGTAGCATTCATCTGGTCTCTGATCTGAGCTGCTGTTAACTTGCGATTTCTGAGGCTGGTGACTCGGATGAACTTATCCTCAGAAGCAGAGGTGACTCTTGGTCTTCCTTTCCTGGGTCGGTCCTCATGTGTGCCAGTTTCGTTGTAGCGCTTGATGGTTTTTGCGACTCCACTTGGGGACACATTTAAAGTTTTTGCAATTTTCCGGACTGACCGACCTTCATTTCTTAAAGTAATGATGGCCACTCGTTTTTCTTTAGTTAGCTGATTGGTTCTTGCCATAATATGAATTTTAACAGTTGTCCAATAGGGCTGTCGGCTGTGTATTAACCTGACTTCTGCACAACACAACTGATGGTCCCAACCCCATTGATAAAGCAAGAAATTCCACTAATTAACCCTGATAAGGCACACCTGTGAAGTGGAAACCATTTCAGGTGACTACCTCTTGAAGCTCATGGAGAGAATGCCAAGAGTGTGCAAAGCAGTAATCAGAGCAAAGGGTGGCTATTTTGAAGAAACTAGAATATAAAACATGTTTTCAGTTATTTCACCTTTTTTTGTTAAGTACATAACTCCACATGTGTTCATTCATAGTTTTGATGCCTTCAGTGAGAATCTACAATGTAAATAGTCATGAAAAAAAAAAAAAAAAAACCGCATTGAATGAGAAGGTGTGTCCAATCTTTTGGCCTGTACTGTACATAAAATTAATACTCAAACGACATTGTCTACCGTAATTTGTCAAAAAATAGTGATAAAAGGTCATAAAAAACATTTAAGCATACCATGTCGTCAAAAAAGACCACCAAAAAGGTCATAGTGTATAGCTTGTCATCGAAAAAACATCACATTATAGCATGTCGTCCAAAATTCTCATAAAAATGCCATAGTATAGTACGTTGCCCAAAAATCACATAAAAACGTCATAGTATAGCGTGTCGTCCAAAATTCATGCAAAAACATCATTGTCATCAAAGGTCACGAAAAAAGTCATAGTATAGTATGTCGTCAAAAAATCATGAAAAAAAGTCATAGTATAGCATGTCGTCCAAAAATCACTAAAAAAGTCATAGTGTAGCATGTCGTCCAAAAATCACTAAAAAAGTCATAGTATAGCATGTCGTCCAAAAATCATGAAAAAGTCATAGTATAGCATGTCGTCCAAAAATCACTAAAAAAGTCATAGTGTAGCATGTCGTCCAAAAATCACTAAAAAAGTCATAGTATAGCATGTCGTCCAAAAGTCATGAAAAAACGTCGTAGTATAGCATGTCATCAGACATCATGAAAAACGGTCATAGTATAGCATGTCGTCCAAAATTCACGCAAAAACATTGTATAGTATGTTGTCCAAAAATCACGAAAAAAGTTATACTATAGCATGTCGTCCAAAAACCAGAAAGGACATCATAGTATAGCGTGTTGTCCAAAAAAACCATGAAAAAACATCATAGTATAGTATGTCGTCCAAAATTCACGCAAAAACATCATTGTATAGTATGTCGTCAAAGGTCACGAAAAAAGTCATAGTATAGCATGTCGTCCAAAGTCATGAAAAAACGTCATAGTATAGTATGTCGTCCAAAATCATGAAAAAAAGGTCATAGTATAGCATGTCGTCAAAAAGTCATTAAAAAAATGTCATAGTATAGCATGTCGTCCAAAATCATTAAAGCCACAGTGTGTAGGAATTTCACCCATCTAACGTTGAAATCATATATTGTATTCAAACAGATGGCGCACTCTAGCGCCTCACTGTTTCAAATACGTATTGCAACAACTGTAGCCGCTGTGTACCAAAAAGCTATGATAACACTGATGAAACCATGTCATCCAATACTTCATGGAGTATTCATTCAGGCTGCTACACAGACACGTGACGTGAGTTGAGAAACCCCCTCCTGACCATGCTGGCTGTGTTTACAATGTAGGACTGTTGGGGCGGATGTAAATTGAAACAAACCAATTACGTCTTGTCTTTTGACAACTGACAAGTGGCTCAACCTCACACACCTCATCCCTCTCCTCACATCACTGCGCCGCTAACAGCTGTTAGTGGCCAGCGGCACTACTGCCGCATAACAAAGTCCCACTGTTTGAGCATAATGCAGGATCATGTATTATGCAGCATCACGGGAGACGGAATCCTCATTGCCAAGAAAGTGCAAAAGGGAATCAAAAAGGCAGCGTGACCGGCGAATTAAAAAAACAAGGGTCAGCATTGGGGTTGCCTTTCCCAGGTGGAGAGAGCTGTTGAAGGAGAAAGGTAATACAGTCACAGGCCAGCGCGAACAGCGGCTAACAGCGGCTAGCGGCTAACAGCTAACAGCGGCGCAGTGATGCGAGGAGAGGGATGAGGCTGTTAGCGACTGGCCGCTAACAGCGGCTAACAGCCAACAGCGGCGCTGGCTTGTGATTGCATTACCATTCTCCCTCAGCAGCTCTCTCTACCTGGGAAAGGCAACCCCCTTGTTTTTTTAATTCGCCGGTCATGGTGCCTTTTCTATTCCCTTTTGCGCTTTCTTGGCGACAAGGATTCCGTCTCCCATGATGCTGCATATGCATGATCCTGCATTATGCTTAAAGAGTGGGACTTTGTTTCATATTTGCCAGGGTAGTAGCGAGGCGCCTCTTGCTCCTCTCCTTCAGCTCCTCAGTCACGCAGTGCTGGCCTGGCTCTCAATGAAAACGCCGAAGGCGGTGCTGTATGTCCCTTGCTGGCGGGTGTATTCTCAAGATGGCGAAACGTAATGGAACCCCACAGACGACTTACCCGCACAATGTACAAACAAATCCGAAATTCTCTTTTTTTACGAGAATAAGTCAGATTATTGGTGGAGGTAATAGTACACCAGTGATGACATATTTATGAATGCAGACATCAATCTTTGCCAATAAACAACTGAAAATGTAACACAATGTCTCTTTAAAAAACGTCATAGTATAGCATGTCGTCCAAAATCATGAAAAAATGTCATAGTGTAGCATGTTGTCAAAAAGTCATGAAAAAAATTTCATCGTATAGCATGTCGTCAAAAATCATGAAAAAACATCATAGTATACCATGTGGTCCAAAAGTCATGAAAAAACATCATAGTATAGCATGGCATCCAAAATTTAGGAAAGAAAAGGTCATAATAAATGATGTGAAAAATCCATGAAAAAACATCATAGTATAGCATGTGGTCCAAAATTCTGAAAAAAACGTCATAGAATTCCATGTCGTCCAAAATCATGAAAAAACATCATAGTACGGCATGTCGTCAAAAAGTCATGAAAAAATTTCATAGTATAGCATGTCGTCCAAAAGTCATGAAAAAATTTCATAGTATAGCATGTCGTCCAAAAGTCATGAAAAACGTTAAAGGATAGCATGTCGTCCAAAAGTCATGAAAAAACATCATAGTATGGCATGTCATCAAAAAGTCATGAAAAAATTTCATAGTATAGCATGTCGTTCAAAAGTCATGAAAAAACGTCACAGTATAGCATGTCGTCAAAAATCACGAGAAAACGTCACAGTATAACATGTCGTCCAAAGTCATTAAAAAACGTCATAGTATAGCATGCCATCAATTCAATTTTATTTATAAAGCCCAATATCACAAATCACAATTTGCCTCACAGGGCTTTACAGCATACGACATCCCTCTGTCCTTATGACCCTCACAGCTGATCAGGAAAAACTCCCCAAAAAACCCTTTAACGGGGAAAAAACGGTAGAAACCTCAGGAAGAGCAACTGAGGAGGGATCCCTCTTCCAGGACGGACAGACGTGCAATAGATGTCGTACAGAACAGATCAACATAATAAATTAACAGTAATCCACATGACACAATGAGACAGAGAGAGAGAGAGAGAGAGAGAGAGAGAGAGAGAGAGAGAGAGAGAGAGAGAGATGCAGGTAATGACAGTAGCTTACAACAACATTAATGAAAGTAATAATATTATAGTTATAGTTCTGGCTACTGCGGTACAATATGTTGAAAGTATGTATTAATATCTGACAGTATACATGTGTGACAATAGTCATATGTGTATAATAACAGTAGAAGTATGACTAATGACTAATGATGGCAGCAGCAGCAGGAGGCATCTGGCAGGACCACGGCAGCAGCACAACCACACACGTCACGCTGTCCAGGCACCGCTGTGATATGAGTTAATCTGAGAGACAGTGGAGCACAAAGGCTCCGGAGAAGAAGCCGAGTTAGTGACATCCAGAATGGCCGAGTTAGTGACATCCAGAATGGCCGAGTTAGCAAGATGCAGTAATAGGATACGAGAGAGAGAGAGAAGGTGCCCGGTGTATTATAGGGGGGTCCTCCGGCAGACTAGGCCTAAGTCAGCCTAACTAGGGGCTGGTACAGGGCAAGCCTGAGCCAGCCCTAACTATAAGCTTTATCAAAGAGGAAAGTCTTAAGTCTAGTCTTAAATGTGGAGACGGTGTCTGCCTCCCGGACCGTAACAGGAAGATGATTCCACAGGAGAGGAGCCTGATAGCTGAAGGCTCTGGCTCCTGATCTACTTTTGGAGACTTTAGGGACCACGAGTAACCCTGCGTTCTCAGAGCGCAGTGTTCTGGTGGGATAATATGGCACTATGAGCTCTCTAAGATATGACGGAGCTTGACCATTTAGAGCTTTATAAGTTAACAGTAGGATTTTAAATTCAATTCTGGATTTTACAGGGAGCCAGTGCAGAGAAGCTAAAACAGGAGAGATATGATCTCATCAAAAGTCATTAAAAAACGTCATAGTATAGCATGTCGTCAAAAATCACGAAAAACGTCACATGCCATCAAAAATCATGAAAAAACGTCATAGTATAGCATGTCGTCCAAAGTCATGAAAAAACGTCATAGTATAGCATGTCGTCCAAAATCATGAAAAAACGTCATAGTATAGCATGCCATCAAAAATCATGAAAAAACGTCATAGTTGTATGTCCTAGTATTGCATGTCATATGTCCTTATGAGAGAAAACTGTTGAAGTAGTAAACATGTCATAGTGTAACTCATGTTCTGTGGCGTCCATTGTCAGGTGGAATTTGGGGTTGTTTACAGTTGTCTTGAAGATAAGATGTACACAGCGAGGAGGGGGAGAGGAGCGTTCCGTGACGGAGAACCGCTGCAGGTTTCTGATCAAGAAGGTCAGTCACACAAATGATGGACCTGAACAGTAACAGAATGTGATGTCATCATACGCTGATCCAGTCAGAGAGCAGAATCTGACCTGTGAGTTCTTCCTGTCAGACATCAAACAGTCGATCATCGCCACCGAGTTTGGCTCAAACAGAGACCCTGAGGCTGTGGACAAGATCTTCTCTAGCCTGAGGAACGTCCTCTGTATCCCTGTCCACGGGTAATACTCTTATTAATAATATTCAGCACTCTCAGTAGTAATACTCACAGTACTCTTATTAATTATACTCACAGTATTCTCATTAATTATACTCACAGTACACTTACTAATTATACTCAGCACCCTCAGTAGTAATACTCACAGTACTCTTATTAACTATACTCACAGTACTCTTATTAATAATACTCACAGTACTCTTATTAATTATACTCAGCACTCTTATTAATTATACTCACAGTACTCTTATTAATTATACTCACAGTACTCTTATTAATAATACTCAGCACTCTCAGTAGTAATACTCACAGTACTCTTATTAATAATACTCAGCACTCTCAGTACTAATACTCACAGTACTCTTATTAATAATACTCACAGTACTCTTATTAATTATACTCACGGTACTCTTATTAATAACACTCAGCACTCTCAGTAGTAATACTCACAGTACTCTTATTAATAATACTCAGCACACTCAGTAATAATACTCATAGTACTCTTATTAATAATACTCACAGTACTCTTATTAATTATACTCACGGTACTCTTATTAATAATACTCAGCACTCTCAGTAGTAATACTCATAGTACTCTTATTAATAATACTCAGCACTCTCAGTAGTAATACTCACAGTACTCTTATTAATAATACTCACAGTACTCTTATTAATTATACTCACAGTACTCTTATTAATAATACTCAGCACTCTCAGTAGTAATACTCACAGTACTCTTATTAATAATACTCAGCACACTCAGTAGTAATACTCATAGTACTATTATTAATAATACTCACAGTACTCTTATTAATTATACTCACAGTACTCTTATTAATAATACTCAGCACTCTCAGTAGTAATACTCAGTACTCTCAGTAGTAATACTCACAGTACTTATTAATAATACTCACAGTACTCTTATTAATTATACTCAGCACTCTCAGTAGTAATACTCACAGTACTCTTATTAATAATACTCAGCACCCTCAGTAGTAATACTCACAGTACTCTTATTATACTCACAGTACTCTTATTAATAATACTCAGAACTCGCAGTAGTAATACTCACAGTACTCTTAGTAATTATACTCAGTACTCATTAATAATACTCAGCACTCTCAGTAATAATACTCACAGTACTCTCAGTAATACTCTCAGTACTGTCATTAATTATAATCAGTACTCTCAGTGATAATACTCTCAGTGATAAGACTCTCAGTACTCAGTAGTATTCCTGTTGTGGTGTACTTTGTATATTTTTACTCTGACGGTGTGTTTCAGGGTGCGCGGCGCAGGAACTGCAGCCATCAACATGTGTCTGGTGGCGTCTGGTTGTGTTGAGGCGTATTATGAGATGGGGATCCATGTTTGGGACGTCGCCGCCAGCTCACTGATCGTGTCGGAGGCTGGAGGAGTCCTGATGGATGTGGAGGGTAAAGACACTCAGACGGACTCTGTTTCTGCTGATAACTCAGATGGACGAACTAACTGTGAGACGTTCTGTCTTCAGGAGGAGACGTGGACCTGATGTCCAGAAGAATTCTCGCTGCCAACAAGAGAACCATCGCCGAGAGGCTCGTCAAAGAGATCGACCACTTCAGTCCTCCCAGAGACGACGCTCCGCTGCCGCCCAAACAGTAACGACGACACCCCACCAACGGCGCTCCAACGCCGCCACTCACACAGTAAAGATGATGCTTCGCCGCTGCAGTTCACTGAGGATCTAGCGACAGACTGATGTTACAGATGTTCAGTTTGATGAATAAAGGTTGTCAAGAAAACTGTCTGATGTCGTACCTGGACGTCATGTTGTGTCTGTTACTGTGGGAACAAAGTGTTACCTGAAGACAACAGGTGTTCTCACCAGATGATGTCATTTGTTTTTATTCAAACAGTTAAAGTGCAGAAAAAAGTTAAGTTCAGAGGAGTCGTCACACCTGCGTAATTCACCTGCATCAACACTGCTATCACAGGCTAACAGGTGCTAGTCTTGCTATCATATGCAAATACATGCTAACAAGTGCTAACACTGCTAACATATACTAACACTATGATGTGTTAGTCCTGCTCACACATGCTAATACATGCTAACAAGCGCTAACACTAACAAACACAAGAGGATAAACACTGAGCAGAGCCTTGTTAGCATCGTTAGCTTGTTAGAATGCTGTCGTTAAGGTGAACTTCAGGCCTGAGCTCTGATTGGCTGCTCGCTCTTCCTTTGGTCCCTTTGTTTCTATGGCTACGTTTCCATTGACAACTACTGAGACAATCAGTCACTGCGATGGAGACAAATGAGGACCACCCTTCACCTGGCATGACATCACTACAGGGGGCGTGGCCAGAAGTACACTTTGCCTTCAGAACTCCATTTACATTAACGTTAGTGATAACTGCGCTGACACAGAACCCTCTGATTGGCTGACATGTTAGGAGTGGGCAGAGTCAGCCAGCAGGTGGGGAGGCGGAGTTCCAGGAGCCGCAGCAGAGGTCAGAGGTCGTTGTTGAGTTTGAGTAGAAAGCTCGGTGGCTTCCTGAGAGGAACACTGTTGGTCAAAGTCTGAGGAGACAGAGACAGAATGCTGCTCTGTGATTGGCTAACAAAAACAATTGATCAATCTGATCATGTCCTGTCGTCAATAAAAGTTAAAAAACTTTGAGTTCATGATGTCAGAAAACATGTTATTTCTTTGATGACATCTGATGATCTCACAGGTAAACTGATGATGTCATAGTATCACTAGTAAGACGGTAGAAAAGATAGGAAGCTATGCAAGATTACGCAGCGACACGTCATGACACGCCTCTTTGAGACGGTTCTAACAGTAGCGGTCTTGTACGAACTCAGAGGACTACGAGTTTCAAAAGACTGACAAAAGCAAAGATGGCTGCGCCCTATAATTATCGTAAGTGGCTCTGCTCTTTACTATTATTTTTACTGTTGAGCACATTTGAGTCTTCACGTGAATGACTCGTACACATTATAACGCCTTATGGGAATGCTTTATGATGTGTTGTTGTGCGTGGAATGTCATGTATGTGCTGTTTATCCATTGGTGTTGGTGAAAGTAGCTAGCACTGATGCTAATAATAAAGGCTCTGCTACTGCAATAGTGACAACTGCTTTCTTGGAGGCATCCATCTTTGTTTACGTTAAGGTCGTAAATGGTACAAACGCAAACGAGGACACATACCGCCAATTTAGACAGGTAGTAATGACATCATCTTGAGTCTCACCGCTCATAGCAACGTAAATGGATCACAGCATAACTGATGATGTCACAGGTAAACTAACTGATGTCACAGGTAATCTGATGATGTCACTGGCAATCCGTATGTATGATGATGATGTCACTGACCAGGCGGAGGCGGTGTGTGTACAGTGGCTCTGGTTCCTCTGGTTTCCTGGTTGGCATGGCGACGTTCCAGCGTTGCAGCTCCGCCATCATCTCTGCCGGGCTGAAGAGGACCGCTGGGTCAGCACAGCAACGGTTGATCAGCTCCACCAAACGCTCCTTATAATGCATCCTGTGGGACAAGTTAGTGGTCAGAGTGGGAAGGGTTACTGGATCAGAGTGGGAGGGGTTACTGGGTCAGAGTGGGAGAGGTTACTGGATCAGAGTAGGAGGGGTTACTGGGTCAGAGTGGGAGGAGTTACTGGGTCAGAGTGGGAGAGGTTACTGGGGTCAGAGTGGGAGGGGTTACTGGGTCAGAGTAGGAGGGGTTACTGGGGTCAGAGTGGGAGGGGTTACTGGGGTCAGAGTGGGAGGAGTTACTGGGTCAGAGTGAGAGAGGTTACTGGGTCAGAGTAGGAGGGGTTACTGGGGTCAGAGTAGGAGGGGTTACTGGGGTCAGAGTGGGAGGGGTTACTGGGGTCAGAGTGGGAGGAGTTACTGGGTCAGAGTGGGAGGGGTTACTGGGTCAGAGTAGGAGGGGTTACTGGGGTCAGAGTGGGAGGGGTTACTAGGTCAGAGTGGGAGGAGTTACTGGGGTCAGAGTGGGAGGGGTTACTGGGTAAGAGTGGGAGGGGTTACTGGGGTCAGAGTAGGAGGGGTTACTGGGTCAGAGTGGGAGGGGTTACTGGGGTCAGAGTGGGAGGGGTTACTGGGGTCAGAGTGGGAGGAGTTACTGGGTCAGAGTGGGAGGAGTTACTGGGAGCTGTGGGCTTACTGGCAGTATCCTCTGTACTCAGGTAGCGCCAGTCGTCCGCACGGCTCCTCCCGCCTGCCGCCGTCATCTCTGAGCTCCAAAACCAAACACAGTCCTATAAATAAACAGACAGGTCAACGACACGGGGACGGACAGAACTCCACCAAGTGAGTGCAAAGAGACCTCACCTGTCTGACTGCTGCCAGCAGAGCTGTTATTGGCTAGTTCCAACCAGGTGGGAGACACTCTGTAATACTGAGACAGGACACACCTGATCAGACCTGTCCTCACCTGCACACACCTGAGCTCTCAGGGTCAACCTGTCTCACCTGTAGCAGCAGGTGTAGGCGGGGCACGCTCCAGTCTCTCAGGTGGTACAGACAGTCTCTGGGGTGATGGGCGTGAAGTCCTTTGGTTCCACAGTCAGCAGAGAACCTGCATGCCTGGGGACAACAGAGGACAACAGAGGACATCTGAGGACATCAGAGAAGACCAGAAACAGTGACTGAGGGACAGTTAGCTGTATTATTTGTCTCACAGACGTCCTGTGGGACGGAGTTACGGGGACACTCATGTCCATTGAAGGGCTGGGGTCGATCAGAACATTATGGTTTCTTTATGGTTCTATCCAGATCATTATATTCGTCCATAAAAGACTTAACGTGTCCAATTGTGTTCTCTCTGGTATCATCATCATCATCTGTCTCTAACCTATTCTAATCATCTGTCAGGAGACAATTCACCAGGAGACAGAAGTCCAATATGAATCTGGGAGACATAACATCAGGGACAACAACATGCTTCATATCATAATTTAAAGGAAGAGTACGTCCTGAATGGTTCCTCCGTTCTGTCTCACCAACAGATATGTTCCATCATAAACTCTTAGAACCACAGAGGGACATCAGCAGGGACGCCCGTCCACACTGGAGGAGGATCATCTGAACCAGGAACTGCTGAGTCACTTCCTGTTTTAACTCAACACCTCCATCATACTGCTGCTGTTCTCAAGGTTCTAGTCTGTCAAAGAACTTACAGCTCAATTCTGTGGTTCCTGATTAAAACAGTAATTATGGGAACAAGCCTATTTGTCCCGTTAAGAGCCAGCTTCCTCTGTCTGCCCCTGAGAATGACAAAACCACCACAGGAACACAGACTGCAGAACGTCTTCATGATCAGACCCCACAAAATGTTACTCAGCAAAGAGAAGGAGAGCACACTAGAACCTGACAGTCGATGTCAGTAGAACATGATAGTAGAATCTGACAGAAGAATCTGACAGTAGAACGCAACAGTCGATGACAGTAGAATGTAACAGTAGATGACAGTAGAACCTGACAGTAGAACTCACAGATCCAGGACTGAAGGGCTGACTGCAGCCTCCACAGAACTGATGCTGACACTGACTGCAGGTAAAGTGAAGACAGCCTCCTTTGGACAGACTGAAGACAAACTGACAGTTTGGACACTCTGAGGACAAACACAGTAGAGTCAGATAATAGAACCCATTAGAACACTTCACAGAGAATAACACACCAAACACACAACATCCTAAGTACAGAGACATCAGTTACTGGTATCCAGAACTGATCAGACCCTCAGCAGATGAGAACTACAAGGGTTCCTCTGGAGGACCTGGTGTGAGAGGGACCTGGTGTCAGGAGGACCTGGTGTCAAGAGGTCCTGGTGTAAGGAGGACCTGGTGTCAGGGGGAGCTGGTGTCAGGAGGACCTGGTGTCAGGGGGGGCTGGTGTCAGGGGGGGCTGGTGTCGGGGGAGCGTGTATCGGGGGGAGCTGGTGTCAGGGGGAGCTGGTGTTAGGGGGGGCTGGTGTCAGGGGGGGCTGGTGTCGGGGGGAGCTGGTGTCAGGGGGAGCTGGTGTCAGGGGGAGCTGGTGTGAGGAGATCCTGTGTCAGGGGGAGCTGGTGTCAGGAGGAGCTGGTGTCAGGGGGGGCTGGTGTCAGGGGGTGCTGGTGTCGGGAGCTGGTATCGGGGGGAGCTGGTGTCAGGGGGAGCTGGTGTTGGGGGGCTGGTGTCAGGGGGGGCTGGTGTCAGGGGGGGCTGGTGTCAGGGGGAGCTGGTGTCAGGGGGAGCTGGTGTCAGGAGATCCTGTGTCAGGGGGAGCTGGTGTCAGGAGGAGCTGGTGTCAGGGTGAGCTGGTGTCAGGGGGGGCTGGTGTCAGGGGGAGCTGGTGTCAGGAGGTCCTGGTGTCAGGGGGAGCTGGTGTCAGGAGGAGCTGGTTTCAGGGGGAGCTGGTTTCAGGGGAAGGTGGTGTCAGGGGGAGCTGGTGTCAGGAGAAGCTGGTGTCAGGAGGAGCTGTGTCATGGGGACCTGGTTTCAGGGGAAGGTGGTGTCAGGGGGAGCTGGTGTCAGGAGGACCTGGTGTCAGGAGGAGCTGGTGTCAGGAGGACCTGGTGTCAGGGGGAGCTGGTGTCAGGAGGAGGAGGAGGAGGACCTGGTGTGAGGGGGACCTGGTGTGAGGGGGACCTGGTGTCAGGAGGACCTGGCGTCAGGAGGACCTGGCGTCAGGTGGACCTGGCGTCAGGGGAGCTGGTGTCAGGAGAACTTGGTGTCAGGAGGAGCTAGTGTCAGGCGGGGCTGGTGTCAGGGGGAGCTGGTGGTCCTGGTCTCCCTTACACCAGGTCCCCCTAACACCTAGACCTTCATCTTTGTCCACACAGCACCAGACCCCCCTCACACCAGGTCCTCCTAACACCAAGACCTTCATCTGGGTCCACACAGCACCAGGTCCCCCTAAAACCAGGTCCTCCCGACACAAGGTCCCCCTAACATCAGGACCTTCAAATTGTTCCCCCTAACACCAGGTCCTCCTGACACAAGGTCCCCCTAAGGTCAGGACCTTCAAATTGTTCGCCCAAACACCAGGTCCTCCTGACACAATGTCCCCGTAACACCAGGACCTCCAAACACCAGGTCCTCCTGACACCACGTCCCCCTAAAGTCTAGTTCACATTACACGACTTTCACCTGCGATTTTTGACGTCGCAGAGGATCTTAAGAGCCACCTTGGGTCGGAGGTGAGTCGGCAGATAGTCTGCCAAGATGAGTCCTCGTGTGAACAAGCCTACAAGCAAGTCGCCCCCTGGTCTGTGACTGACATGCTAGAAAACTGGAAAAGTGTGACACAACTGACAAAGAGCATCAGCCAATGAGAGGCAGGATATGTCCCACGTCAACACGCAGGAGGACGGAAGAAATGTGAGGACAAGCCGCAGGGTTGCCAAGTCCGCTTATTAGCCGAGACTTTGGGCTTGTTTCTAAAGTGGAGTTGCTTATTTGGGTTTGCTCTCTAAACGTCACCTTCCTCTACATATATCCGTCTAGTAAGTTATTTAAACGCATGATAGTCGCTTCTTTTGGGCTTGTTTCCATCCCACGATCTGGCAACACTGACAAGCAACAACCACAATGGCGGCGTCCACAGGATCACGGGGAGCGGGATGCGTTTGGACCCAGGATAATAAAGAATATCCATGCCTTCACGATGTGTCGTCTCCAAGTTTGGTGACGTGAGGTGCTGGTGTTAAGGGGTACTGGTGTCAGGGGGACCTGGTGATAGGGGGACCTGGTGTCAGGAGGACCTGGTGCTGTATGGACCCAGATGAAGGTCCTGGTGGTGGTGTGGTGTCTGTACCGATGCTGTTGTAGCTGAGCAGGGTGGTGGTGGTGGAGGTGTGGTGGTCCGGTTGGTTTTGCTGCTGCCAGACTCTGAACTGGTGACAGGAGAGTCCCTGATGTTGGGGAGACCACTGCAGACACAGGACCACGTTAGTCTGTGGAGGTTCTGACCTGTGATCAGAGAGACAGGTGTGTGTTGTTCTTACAGGTGATCTGCACTGACAGCAGGTACTCTTCTTACAGCTGGGACAGTCCATCCTCAACCTGTCGGCCTCATGGAGCATCCCGAAGGAACACTGAAACACAGAGACAGACACTGTGGGGACATTGTGGAGACAGACACTGTGGGGACAGGTGTGGAGACAGACACCGTGGGGACAGGTGTGGAGACAGACACCGCGGGGACAGACACTGTGGGGACAGGTGTGGAGACAGACACCGTGGGGACAGGTGTGGAGACAGACACCGCGGGGACAGACACTGTGGGGACAGGTGTGGGGACAGACACTGTGGGGACAGACACTGTGGGGACAGGTGTGGGGACAGACACTGTGGGGACAGACACTGTAGGGACAGGTGTGGGGACAGACATCGCGGGGACAGACACTGTGGGGACAGGTGTGGGGACAGACACTGTGGGGACAGGTGTGGAGACAGACACTGTGAGGACAGGTGTGGAGACAGACACTGGGGACAGACACTGGGGACAGGTGTGGAGACAGACACTGTGGGGACAGGTGTGGAGACAGACACCGTGTGGACAGACACTGTGGGGACAGGTGTGGAGACAGACACCGTGGGGACAGACAATGTGAGGACAGGTGTGGAGACAGACACCGTGGGGACAGACACTGTGAGGACAGGTGTGGAGACAGACACTGTGAGGACAGGTGTGGAGACAGACACCGCGGGGACAGACACTGTGGGGACAGGTGTGGAGACAGACACCGCGGGGACAGACACTGTGGGGACAGGTGTGGAGACAGACACTGTGGGGACAGACACTGTGGGGACAGGTGTGGAGACAGACACCGTGTGGACAGACACTGTGGGGACAGGTGTGGAGACAGACACTGTGGGGACAGGTGTGGAGACAGACACTGTGAGGACAGGTGTGGAGACAGACACTGTGGGGACAGGTGTGGAGACAGACACTGTGAGGACAGGTGTGGAGACAGACACCGTGGGGACAGACACTGTGGGGACAGGTGTGGAGACAGACACTGTGCGGACATTGTGGAGACAGACACTGTGGAGACAGACACCGTGGAGACAGACAATGTGGGGACAGACACTGTGGGGACAGGTGTGGAGACAGACATTGTGGGGACATTGTGGAGACAGACACTGTGGAGACAGACACTGTGGAGACAGACAATGTGGAGACAGACAATGTGAGGACAGGTGTGGAGACAGACACTGTGGGGACAGGTGTGGAGACAGACACTGTGGGGACAGGTGTGGAGACAGACACCGTGGGGACAGACACTGTGGGGACAGGTGTGGAGACAGACACTGTGGGGACAGGTGTGGAGACAGACACTGTGAGGACAGGTGTGGAGACAGACACTGTGGAGACAGACACCGTGGAGACAGACAATGTGGGGACAGACAATGTGAGGACAGGTGTGGAGACAGACACCGTGGGGACAGACACTGTGAGGACAGGTGTGGAGACAGACACTGTGAGGACAGGTGTGGAGACAGACACTGTGGGGACAGGTGTGGAGACAGACACTGTGGGGACAGGTGTGGAGACAGACACTGTGAGGACAGGTGTGGAGACAGACACTGTGAGGACAGGTGTGGAGACAGACACTGTGGGGACAGGTGTGGAGACAGACACTGTGGGGACAGGTGTGGAGACAGACACTGTGAGGACAGACACTGTGGGGATGGACACTGTGGAGACAGATGAGAGGACAGGTGAGAGGACAGGAGTGGAGACAGGTGTGGTCTTGTCTCAGCAGTCCCTGAGTCTTGTCCTTACATGAGAGCACCAGCGGAAGTTCGGCATTTCCTGCAGAGCTCGATCTCTGAGTTTCCTTTGGAAGAGTTCGTGGATTTCAGGTGGCAGGAAGTGACGAATCTGTAAACAAACAAACAAACAAACAAACAGCTGGTGACCAGGGGCCCGTTGCACAAAAGTAGGATTCAGACATCCAGGATAAATGACTGAGCTGGGTTCAATGAATCCAACACAAGAGCGTCCAGGCTTAATGGGGTGCACAAAGACCGAGCCAGGATGAGCAGACACGGATTCATCAAGCCAGGTGAAACCAATCCTGGATCAGTGCGCGCACGCGGCTTCCTCAAATAGACCCCGCCATCGATCACAGATTCACTGATTCACCATGGCAACAAGAGCGGCGTACTTTTCCCCGTCAGAGGCAGAAATCCTCATGGAGGCTTACGAAGAGGTAAAGGATCAAATCAAAGAAAGGCAGCACCGCCGCAGCTATAAAACAACGAGAGAAAGTGTGGCAAAGTATTGCAGACGGCCTGAATGCGTAAGTAGTGCACACATACACACTCACTGCTCCGCTAAAACCATCACAATTACAATCCAATAGTTAATTAACACCTCCGAAAACGTAGTTGTATGTGTGTTGTATTGTATTGTGTGTGTGTGTGTGTGTGTGTGTGTGTGTGTGTGTAGATTAAACATGACTGGGCCAAAACAGACATGGCAGCAAGTCAAGATTAAATACAAGAACATCCTGCAGAATGGTAAGTGCCCTGACTAATACTAAACAATGCACAAGTGTACACTGTACCCAGAAGGTGCCTGCTCACACACAGTCTGTACTGTTTTAGCAGTCAAAAAAAAAAAAACACAAGCAAGGCACAGGTGGTGGGTCACCATCAGCTGACCTCACCCCGGCAGAGGACATAGCCTTGGCACAAAACAAAGGCAGGCCTGTGTTGGAGGGGATCCCTGGGGGGACAGACACAAACATATGTCCCTCCCAAGATGCCACCCGCTTCACACAAGGTACATTCTTCCATCTCTGCATGGGACATAACCACATTCATATCGAATCCATTTGGACTATCTGACTTTGGTTTGCCTTGCAGCTTCTGGCAGCACTGTCACACTGTTGGAGCCACACACATCATGGCTGTGTCAAGAATGTCACTCTATTTATGAGGTTGTGATGATGAGATTTTGTGTTGACAGGTGAATTCTCTGGTGTGTTGCTGGGGGCCTTTTCTCCTCACACCATACACAGACCCTCAGGAAGCACAGCAGGCCTATAATCATGCCCATGCCAGGACAAGGGCCAGGACTGAAATGACCTTTGGCCTCCTGAAGGCACGGCTTTCACTGTCTTAACCACTTAAGGGTCAGCCCTTTGAGGGCATGTGACATCACTGTGGCCTGCCTGAGGAAGGAGAGGGCCCCCAGAGGGCCCCCAGAGGGCCCCCATCACACATGGACTGGGACAATCCTGCCATCTTCCCTGATGACGACAGTGGTCGGCTGGCCAGGGACCAATGTGTGTTCCATTATTTTAGTTAGCATGCATGCTGTGAACTTCAGTTCAATATGTCCTGCAGTGGCAGAGGAATATGTGTTTTGTTTTTTTAATTCAGTTTAAACTGATTTGGCCTCTTATGTTGTTTGTGCTGTATACTGTGTGTATACAAGCTTGCAGGGAGGCTACTGCATCCATTCATTTGTCTGTTCATTTGTTGTGTATGGATTTGTCCTGCATCTATTTCAGTGTGCAGACATGCAGGGTGTATCATATACAGACCTTTGAATATGTATTTATTCCTGTGTTGTATAATATGCTTTGATTCCGTGCTTTCTATGTTGTAGAGTCACTGTGTGACTTCAGTTTTGAAAGGAGCTCATGGTTTACTTGCTTTGATTTATCCTTATTCAATAAAGGAACATCATGTTACTCGCTGATGTGTATTTATATTTATATGGGATGTGTATTTTATATATAGTCTGTGGGAAACTGTAAATTATCTAATGATTGCAAAATCATCTAAAATCATCATTTATCTAAAATGATTGCAATTAGTGATCACAAATGTTTAAATAATGACAGTGGGTCTGGTTGAATGTGATAGTAATGTGCAGTGGGCAGTGGAATAACTATTGGTTTCTGTTTGTGGTGACTGCTGACTGAGATAAGGGATGAGACTGAACAGATCCTGGAACTTAGCCTGGTCTGGAGCAGGCTAGCTCCACAGAATAAATCTCCATGGTATCTTATGTCATAACATATCCTGCTTTTGTGCAACCGGATCACGGATAAGTTGAGCCAGGATAACCAAGATATCCTGGCTTAATCCCTTATCCTAGTTTTGTGCAATAGACCCCAGAGGGGTATTCCAGGAAGGAGGCTCAACAAACTCTGATCCTGATCTCTGAGCTGACTGATCCTGATCTGTGAGCTGACTGATCCTGATCTCCGGGTTGACTGAGCCTGAGCTGAGAAACAGAACAGCTGATCAGAATCAGTTCAATCAGCTGAGTATGTTCAGCCTGAGAGAGGTGCGTTCACAGTGAGCACCAACAGGCATCATCAGTAGAGTGCAGATAACATGATTCATGATTGATGTCATGTGATGAGGTCATGTGTCTAACATACAGAAACATGTTTCCATCTTAACAGTGTTCATATATTTGAATATAAGTTATTCAGCTGTCATGTGATGGAGCCCAAACACACTGGGCACAAACTCAACATCAAACACACAGATATTAAACAGACTGGTAAAAGTTTTGTTTCTACTGATTTCATTCTGTCAATATTAGGCTGAGGTTCATTTAACTGCTGTGAAATGACTTCATGTAATCTCCTTTATTCTCACATGGAGCTATTATGGGATGTTGAGTCCCATCAGTGAGCCAGTTACACCGCAGAGTCTCTGAATATATGAAAAGCATTCATGAATCACTGCATCATGTATCCACATAGATTCATTTCTCATCAACACTGACAAACCTGCAGTTCTTTTTTTAAACATTATTTTTGGGCTTTTGTTGCCTTTAATGTCAGGACAGCATAACGTTATGGGGAGAGAGGGACATGTAGCACAGGACAGCAGGCTGGGTTTGAACCCGCGGCCGCTGCGTCTGATCACGGGGTGTCCGCTCCATCCACTGAGCCACCGATGCTCCGTGGTAATTACTTTAATAATGGATTGTGATTTATGTCCAGGGAAAACCACAACAAGGGTCCAAAGTCTTTTCAGAGCCAGAGACACTTTTCTTACGGGCCGACAAACCGCTGTCTCTCTGATGTGTTCAGTGTCTCTGATGTTATAAAGAAAAGAATCAAAGGACAATGCATAAAATGTGCTGTGATGATAATGTAAATCCAGGATGTGTAATATGTGATATATGTGGGTGGAACAGATTGTTAGATAAATGACAGAGTGTGAGGTCAAACAGTATCTTTCATATAGACACTCCTCCAGGGAGACATCCAAACAGGCTCTAATCACCTTCTCCTTACACAACAGCCTCTGAATACACTGGGCCTCAACCTCCACCACTTCATTCACTAAAGGACACGCCATGTTTCTACTTCCTGCTACACGCTCAGCCTCAGGCTGACATGAAGCAAACCTGTGACTCAGCAGGTTAGCTTCATGGAGTATGTTGCCATAGTAACTGACTCAGGGTTACACTGAACTGGCTTTGTGAAACGGAAAACTCAGTTTCATCTCAGGCTGAACAAACTCAGAGTTTCACTGATCCTGGTCTCTGAAAGAGGGACCTGGATGTCCACTGAGACAGAGACACAATCAGGATGTGAAGACACAACAGTGCTCATGCAAACCCCTGACCCCCCCATGTGTGTGTCCAGGTGATCTCTGACCCCTCACCTGTGTGTCCAGGTGACCCCTGACCCCTCACCTGTGTGTCCAGCAGGTTGAAGTATTCCATCCCTCCCTGACCTTTGACCTCAGGTCGACCACACTGAGGACAAACCAGCTGATCGATGCTCTTCTCTTTAATGGCCGAAGAGAAAAACGTCTTAAAACACGTCTGACACAAGAAACAGGAGCAGTGAGTCATGGTGATGATCTACAGGACATAGAGGAGGAGAAGAAGAAGAAACAGGAGCAGTGAGTCATGGTGATGATCTACAGGACATAGAGGAGGAGAAGAAGAAGAAACAGGAGCAGTGAGTCATGGTGATGATCTACAGGACATAGAGGAGAAGAAGAAGAAGAAACAGGAGCAGTGAGTCATGGTGATGATCTACAGGACATAGAGGAGGAGAAGAAGAAGAAACAGGAGCAGTGAGTCATGGTGATGATCTACAGGACATAGAGGAGGAGAAGAAGAAGAAGAAACAGGAGCAGTGAGTCATGGTGATGATCTACAGGACATAGAGGAGGAGAAGAAGAAGAAGAAACAGGAGCAGTGAGTCATGGTGATGATCTACAGGACATAGAGGAGGAGAAGAAGAAGAAACAGGAGCAGTGAGTCATGGTGATGATCTACAGGACATAGAGGAGGAGAAGAAGAAGAAGAAACAGGAGCAGTGAGTCATGGTGATGATCTACAGGACATAGAGGAGAAGAAGAAGAAGAAACAGGAGCAGTGAGTCATGGTGATGATCTACAGGACATAGAGGAGGAGAAGAAGAAACAGGAGCAGTGAGTCATGGTGATGATCTACAGGACATAGAGGAGAAGAAGAAGAAGAAACAGGAGCAGTGAGTCATGGTGATGATCTACAGGACATAGAGGAGAAGAAGAAGAAGAAACAGGAGCAGTGAGTCATGGTGATGATCTACAGGACATAGAGGAGAAGAAGAAGAAACAGGAGCAGTGAGTCATGGTGATGATCTACAGGACATAGAGGAGAAGAAGAAGAAACAGGAGCAGTGAGTCATGGTGATGATCTACAGGACATAGAGGAGAAGAAGAAGAAGAAACAGGAGCAGTGAGTCATGGTGATGATCTACAGGACATAGAGGAGGAGAAGAAGAAGAAACAGGAGCAGTGAGTCATGGTGATGATCTACAGGACATAGAGGAGAAGAAGAAGAAGAAACAGGAGCAGTGAGTCATGGTGATGATCTACAGGACATAGAGGAGAAGAAGAAGAAACAGGAGCAGTGAGTCATGGTGATGATCTACAGGACATAGAGGAGAAGAAGAAGAAACAGGAGCAGTGAGTCATGGTGATGATCTACAGGACATAGAGGAGTAGAAGAAGAAGAAACAGGAGCAGTGAGTCATGGTGATGATCTACAGGACATAGAGGAGGAGAAGAAGAAGAAACAGGAGCAGTGAGTCACGGTGATGATCTACAGGACATAGAGGAGGAGAAGAAACAGGAGCAGTGAGTCATGGTGATGATCTACAGGACATAGAGGAGGAGAAGAAGAAACAGGAGCAGTGAGTCATGGTGATGATCTACAGGACATAGAGGAGGAGAAGAAGAAGAAACAGGAGCAGTGAGTCATGGTGATGATCTACAGGACATAGAGGAGGAGAAGAAGAAGAAACAGGAGCAGTGAGTCATGGTGATGATCTACAGGACATAGAGGAGGAGAAGGAGAAGAAACAGGAGCAGTGAGTCATGGTGATGATCTACAGGACATAGGAGAAGAAGAAGAAACAGGAGCAGTGAGTCATGGTGATGATCTACAGGACATAGAGGAGAAGAAGAAGAAGAAACAGGAGCAGTGAGTCATGGTGATGATCTACAGGACATAGAGGAGAAGAAGAAGAAGAAACAGGAGCAGTGAGTCACGGTGATGATCTACAGGACATAGAGGAGGAGAAGAAACAGGAGCAGTGAGTCATGGTGATGATCTACAGGACATAGAGGAGGAGAAGAAGAAACAGGAGCAGTGAGTCATGGTGATGATCTACAGGACATAGAGGAGGAGAAGAAGAAGAAGAAACAGGAGCAGTGAGTCATGGTGATGATCTACAGGACATAGAGGAGGAGAAGAAGAAGAAACAGGAGCAGTGAGTCATGGTGATGATCTACAGGACATAGAGGAGAAGAAGAAGAAACAGGAGCAGTGAGTCATGGTGATGATCTACAGGACATAGGAGAAGAAGAAGAAACAGGAGCAGTGAGTCATGGTGATGATCTACAGGACATAGAGGAGGAGAAGGAGAAGAAACAGGAGCAGTGAGTCATGGTGATGATCTACAGGACATAGGAGAAGAAGAAGAAACAGGAGCAGTGAGTCATGGTGATGATCTACAGGACATAGGAGAAGAAGAAGAAACAGGAGCAGTGAGTCATGGTGATGATCTACAGGACATAGAGGAGAAGAAGAAGAAACAGGAGCAGTGAGTCATGGTGATGATCTACAGGACATAGAGGAGGAGAAGAAGAAGAAACAGGAGCAGTGAGTCATGGTGATGATCTACAGGACATAGAGGAGGAGAAGAAGAAGAAACAGGAGCAGTGAGTCATGGTGATGATCTACAGGACATAGAGGAGGAGAAGGAGAAGAAACAGGAGCAGTGAGTCATGGTGATGATCTACAGGACATAGAGGAGAAGAAGAAACAGGAGCAGTGAGTCATGGTGATGATCTACAGGACATAGAGGAGGAGAAGAAGAAGAAACAGGAGCAGTGAGTCATGGTGATGATCTACAGGACAGAGGAGGAGAAGAAGAAGAAACAGGAGCAGTGAGTCATGGTGATGATCTACAGGACATAGAGAAGAAGAAGAAACAGGAGCAGTGAGTCATGGTGATGATCTACAGGACATAGAGGAGGAGAAGAAGAAGAAACAGGAGCAGTGAGTCATGGTGATGATCTACAGGACATAGAGGAGGAGAAGAAGAAGAAACAGGAGCAGTGAGTCATGGTGATGATCTACAGGACATAGAGGAGAAGAAGAAGAAACAGGAGCAGTGAGTCATGGTGATGATCTACAGGACATAGAGGAGGAGAAGAAGAAGAAACAGGAGCAGTGAGTCATGGTGATGATCTACAGGACATAGAGGAGGAGAAGAAACAGGAGCAGTGAGTCATGGTGATGATCTACAGGACATAGAGGAGAAGAAGAAGAAGAAACAGGAGCAGTGAGACATGGTGATGATCTACAGGACATAGAGGAGGAGAAGAAGAAGAAACAGGAGCAGTGAGTCATGGTGATGATCTACAGGACATAGAGGAGGAGAAGAAGGAGAAACAGGAGCAGTGAGTCATGGTGATGATCTACAGGACATAGAGGAGAAGAAGAAGAAACAGGAGCAGTGAGTCATGGTGATGATCTACAGGACATAGAGGAGGAGAAGGAGAAACAGGAGCAGTGAGTCATGGTGATGATCTACAGGACATAGAGAAGAAGAAGAAACAGGAGCAGTGAGTCATGGTGATGATCTACAGGACATAGAGAAGAAGAAGAAACAGGAGCAGTGAGTCATGGTGATGATCTACAGGACATAGAGGAGGAGAAGAAGAAGAAACAGGAGCAGTGAGTCATGGTGATGATCTACAGGACATAGAGGAGAAGAAGAAGAAACAGGAGCAGTGAGTCATGGTGATGATCTACAGGACATAGAGGAGGAGAAGAAGAAACAGGAGCAGTGAGTCATGGTGATGATCTACAGGACATAGAGGAGAAGAAGAAGAAACAGGAGCAGTGAGTCATGGTGATGATCTACAGGACATAGAGGAGGAGAAGAAGAAGAAACAGGAGCAGTGAGTCATGGTGATGATCTACAGGACATAGAGGAGGAGAAGAAACAGGAGCAGTGAGTCATGGTGATGATCTACAGGACATAGAGGAGAAGAAGGAGAAACAGGAGCAGTGAGTCATGGTGATGATCTACAGGACATAGAGGAGAAGAAGAAGAAACAGGAGCAGTGAGTCATGGTGATGATCTACGGGACATAGAGGAGGAGAAGGAGAAGAAACAGGAGCAGTGAGTCATGGTGATGATCTACAGGACATAGAGGAGGAGAAGAAGAAGAAGAAACAGGAGCAGTGAGTCATGGTGATGATCTACAGGACATAGAGGAGGAGAAGAAGAAGAAACAGGAGCAGTGAGTCATGGTGATGATCTACAGGACATAGAGGAGGAGAAGAAGAAGAAACAGGAGCAGTGAGTCATGGTGATGATCTACAGGACATAGAGGAGGAGAAGAAGAAGAAACAGGAGCAGTGAGTCATGGTGATGATCTACAGGACATAGAGGAGGAGAAGGAGAAGAAACAGGAGCAGTGAGTCATGGTGATGATCTACAGGACATAGAGGAGGAGAAGGAGAAGAAACAGGAGCAGTGAGTCATGGTGATGATCTACAGGACATAGAGGAGAAGAAGAAGAAACAGGAGCAGTGAGTCATGGTGATGATCTACAGGACATAGAGGAGGAGAAGAAGAAACAGGAGCAGTGAGTCATGGTGATGATCTACAGGACATAGAGGAGGAGAAGAAGAAGAAACAGGAGCAGTGAGTCATGGTGATGATCTACAGGACATAGAGGAGAAGAAGAAGAAACAGGAGCAGTGAGTCATGGTGATGATCTACAGGACATAGAGGAGAAGAAGAAGAAGAAACAGGAGCAGTGAGTCATGGTGATGATCTACAGGACATAGAGGAGGAGAAGAAACAGGAGCAGTGAGTCATGGTGATGATCTACAGGACATAGAGGAGGAGAAGAAGAAACAGGAGCAGTGAGTCATGGTGATGATCTACAGGACATAGAGGAGGAGAAGAAACAGGAGCAGTGAGTCATGGTGATGATCTACAGGACATAGAGGAGGAGAAGAAGAAGAAACAGGAGCAGTGAGTCATGGTGATGATCTACAGGACATAGAGGAGGAGAAGAAACAGGAGCAGTGAGTCATGGTGATGATCTACAGGACATAGAGGAGAAGAAGAAGAAACAGGAGCAGTGAGTCATGGTGATGATCTACAGGACATAGAGGAGGAGAAGAAACAGGAGCAGTGAGTCATGGTGATGATCTACAGGACATAGAGGAGGAGAAGAAGAAGAAACAGGAGCAGTGAGTCATGGTGATGATCTACAGGACATAGAGGAGGAGAAGAAGAAGAAGAAACAGGAGCAGTGAGTCATGGTGATGATCTACAGGACATAGAGGAGGAGAAGAAGAAGAAGAAACAGGAGCAGTGAGTCATGGTGATGATCTACAGGACATAGAGGAGGAGAAGAAGAAGAAACAGGAGCAGTGAGTCATGGTGATGATCTACGGGACATAGAGGAGGAGAAGAAGAAGAAACAGGAGCAGTGAGTCATGGTGATGATCTACAGGACATAGAGGAGGAGAAGAAGAAGAAACAGGAGCAGTGAGTCATGGTGATGATCTACAGGACAGAGGAGGAGAAGAAGAAGAAACAGGAGCAGTGAGTCATGGTGATGATCTACAGGACATAGAGGAGAAGAAGGAGAAGAAACAGGAGCAGTGAGTCATGGTGATGATCTACAGGACATAGAGGAGGAGAAGAAGAAGAAACAGGAGCAGTGAGTCATGGTGATGATCTACAGGACATAGAGGAGGAGAAGAAACAGGAGCAGTGAGTCATGGTGATGATCTACAGGACATAGAGGAGGAGAAGAAGAAGAAACAGGAGCAGTGAGTCATGGTGATGATCTACAGGACATAGAGGAGAAGAAGGAGAAGAAACAGGAGCAGTGAGTCATGGTGATGATCTACAGGACATAGAGGAGGAGAAGGAGAAGAAACAGGAGCAGTGAGTCATGGTGATGATCTACAGGACATAGAGAAGAAGAAGGAGAAGAAACAGGAGCAGTGAGTCATGGTGATGATCTACAGGACATAGAGGAGAAGAAGAAGAAGGAAGAGGTGGCTCTGACAGGTGTGGCCTCTGATAGGCTGATGAGCTCACCTTGCTGAAGGACACCTGCTCCTGACAGATGGGGCAGCTGTGAGTCAGGAACTTAAGGGCTAATGGGAAATCTCTGTTGAGTTGGACCGCCTCCATGACATCACCTGGGCTGAAGCTCCTCCCCTCCATGGTCATCAGAGACAGGTAGATGGCTGCCTTGTCTGGAGGAAGACGGGCCGCCATCTGAAATGTTAAGAGGAAGAAGATAGATATTAGACCACCTGAGACCTGCTTAGACCACCTGAGACCTGCTGAGACCGAACCGGATTCGTGCCATTTAAAGTGGATCGGTTGTTATTTTAATGGATATGAGTGATTAATGTGCATGCTGTGTCCACCATGACGTTACTAGCACAAGGACTGTTGCTTTTGCTGATAATCTGGATGCTGCTGGGAACAACCCAAACACTCTCAGGCAATGTAGGCGAGTTGCCATTGTGGCTCGAGACCCGAGTATTGGTGTGTACATCAGTGACCGCTATTGTAGGAACTACATTGTGAGAGAGTCTGTATGTAACGCTGATGTTGAGCTGCCTCTCACTGAGACCCTTTTACCTTCCAAGAGAGTTTGGGAACTACACAATTAACTCGGCCATTCTGGATGTCACTAACTCGGCTTCTTCTCCGGAGCCTTTGTGCTCCACTGTCTCTCAGATTAACTCATATCACAGCGGTGCCTGGACAGCGTGACGTGTGTGGTTGTGCTGCTGCCGTGGTCCTGCCAGATGCCTCCTGCTGCTGCTGCTGCCATCATTAGTCATTAGTCATACTTCTACTGTTATTATACACATATGATTATTGTCACACATGTATACTGCCAGATATTAATACATACTTTCAACATATTGTACCACAGTAGCCAGAACTATAACTATAATATTATTACTTTCAATAATGTTGTTGTAAGCTACTGTCATTACCTGCATCTTTCTCTCTCTCTCTCTCTCTCTCTCTCTCTCTCTCTCTCTCTCATTGTGTCATGTGGATTACTGTTAATTTATCATGCTGATCTGTTCTGTACGACATCTATTGCACGTCTGTCCGTCCTGGAAGAGGGATCCCTCCTCAGTTGCTCTTCCTGAGGTTTCTACCGTTTTTTCCCCGTTAAAGGGTTTTTTGGGGAGTTTTTCCTGATCAGCTGTGAGGGTCATAAGGACAGAGGGATGTCGTATGCTGTAAAGCCCTGTGAGGCAAATTGTGATTGTGATATTGGGCTTTATAAATAAAACTGATTGAAAGTGAGACCCACTGAGAACACCTAAGACCTGCTGACCCATTTGTCCTCCTCACCTTGGCGTGTTCCTCTCCAGCTGCAGGTTCTGACTGAATTCTCTGAGTCCCAAGACCCTGATGCAGTCCAGCTGCTGGTCCAGGACCTGTGTCGTGACCATCTCTGGCTGCCTCTGATTGGACTGTCTGTACTGGTGACCCATCCTGCTGGTCTCTGCTGGACTCTGTGTCCAGCCTCAGAGCTCCCATCCTCCTACTGAGGGGGTCTGCAGGGGCCACACCTGTGGAGACCAGGACCAGGTGGAGTCAGGCAGGAGTCTGTGCACCTGTTCTGCAGTGTTTGGGACTGGTTACAGTTATAATTAACATCACTACCCAGCAGTCAGCAGGACGGAGATTCAGACTGTGCAGGTCTGCCTCAGTCTGGATCAGGTGTCTCACCTGAGGAGGGGGAGGAGCTCAGGAATGGGTTGTTGTGGTTGTTGGAGGAGGAAGATAAAGGAGGAGGCGCACTGAAGTCGATCCCCAGCAGCTCCTCAGTGTACGACCTCCTCACCCTCACCTCCTTGCTCTGCTCCCATTGGCTGGCTGCAACAGAGGGGGAGGGGCTTCGTCGGGTCACTTTAGAGACAAACACACGTCACATTTAGCTGAGCCCAGGATCATGACAGGAAGTTTACCTTTCAGTCCAGACAGGCGGGAGGAGGTGAGGGGGAGGTGGTGGCTCTTTGAAAAGGAGGAGGTGATAGAGGAGGTGATGGCGGAGGAGGAGGTGATGGAGGTGGGAGGATGAATGCTGCAGGAGGAGAACACTAAGATATAAAACCTTCCTTATAACCAAGAGCTGTTATTGATTATTACCAATAACCATGAGCTTGGAGACCACACCTTCCAGCTAACACTGACACCTGCACACCTGCAGGGGGCGGAGCTTGGACTGGAGACCTGGCATACAGGGGTGTGTCCCTCTGGAAGGCCCGCCTCATCTCTGACACAAGCAGTGACAGGTTGGACACGCCCTAACAGGAAGTGACATACACAACATTGTTATGATCTCAACTGATTGATTTTAACCAGGCTAATGCTACATGCTAACCACAGCTAATGTTCAACTGCTGACTAACCAGGCTAATGCTACATGCTAACCACAGCTAATATTCAACTGCTGACTAACCAGGCTAATGCTACATGCTAACCACAGCTAATGTTCAACTGCTGACTAACCAGGCTAATGTTACATGCTAACCACAGCTAATGTTCAACTGCTGACTAACCAGACTAATGCTACATGCTAACCACAGCTTCAATTCAACTGCTGACTAATCAGACTAATGCTACATGCTAACCACAGCTTCAATTCAACTGCTGACTAACCAGGCTAATGCTACATGCTAACCACAGCTTCAATTCAACTGCTGACTAACCAGGCTTGTCTGACTGAGCATACTCAGCGGGCCTTACATGAGTCCAATTTTTCAGTCCGTCCAGACTGATGTTGCCGGAGGCGTCTACACAGGAACAGGATGGGTTGATCACCATGGAGACAGAGGGACAGACGAAACAGCGAGGTCTGGACACCGGGTGGGTCTCATGAAGCCAGATACACACTGGGATATTATACTCACTTCCTGTAAAGAAAACACAAGACTTAAAGAGTCAACATTTTGAAAAAACAAAACAAACAAACAAAAAAAGAGATGTCTTCTTGCGGACATACATGACTGTCAGAGAAGCCCCGTTTACAAACAGACCTACAATCCATCTCCTCTCTCTCTCTCTTCTCAGCGGAGGGTGACCTGTCAGCCCTGCACTGACAGTGACAGGGCGCATCTCTTTGATCTGAAGTGACACAGAGCGTTTGCTCATGGTTCGGGGTCGTTCAATAGAGTAACTGCAAATAAATATTGTTTTAATGTGTAACTACTGAAATGTTCACAAGGGCTTTCATAAATTCCTACAATGTTGCAGCACTGCCGCCTTTGCAGGTTAAAAGTTAATGACAGCGACTTGAAGTGAGGAGGAGCAACACATCTCCGGCTTGTCAGCGCAGCTGTGTCGGTACAGACACACTCACTTTTGCATGTGATGCAAAATATGAAAATAACGTGGTAGTGATCGACGTAAGACACGTGCCAAGGACGTAACTGGGTCTACAGCTGCCTCCGTCTCACTCAGACTCACCCTGGGTCTACAGCTGCCTGTACCGAAGAGCAGCATGAAAGAGAGGAGTGCTCACTCTGCAGCTAAATCTGGGGAACTAAATGTTGCACGCTGACTGATAACAAAACAATGACAAAAAAAAGAGGAAAGAACGACATCTCAACTTGAAGCAGACAGACAAACGGACATACAGACTACAGATGGACAGACGGACAGTGACTGTTTGGTTGTCAGAGTCTCACCTTCGTAGAGAACAGGAAGTGTCCCCGCCAGGTAAACGAGCTTCTTCTTCTCTTTGTTGGGGAAACCTGTCAGAGGACACGTTACCTTCAGGTCTGTTCATCAGCCACCATTGTTCAGCTGTTCTTACAGCAACAGGAAGTTAGTTATTGTTTCTGTCAGCTGATTGGCTGCTCACCAGCACGGTCAGCAGTGACAGTACCTGTTCTTCTCTGTGTTCTTCACCCCTCTGCACACGGACACGTGAAAAACATACATGTAGTTTTCTTCAGTATCAAAATCATGTGATGGTTGTCTGAACACCACCGCAGACAGACAGAAGCTTATCTGTTCTGCGTCTGCAACATTAGTCTGCAGCAGGGATGTCACAATACCAAAAATTCAATAGTCGGTGCTGATACCAGTAAAATCACACGATTCTTGATACCAAAGTCGATACCACGGCAAAAAAAAAAAAAAAAAATCCTAAGATCCCATGTACTTAAACAAGAAATAATTCATTAAAATATTTGCAAATAAAATAACATTTCTATCAACAGATTGATATCACGTATATACAGGGGTGAAAGTAGTTTTAAATTCTTGCTGGTACTATTACCAAAACCTTCATTGCTTCGTATTGTTCAGCTCTCCTCGCTTCACGCATTTTTAAAAAGCAAAGTCAAAAACCAAACAAACAAACAAAAACATTTCAATATTTTACTGTACCTGTATGGAGCAGAAAGAAATTAGAAACACTTCACAACGTGTATAGTAGAATATTTGTTGTAATGTTTAGGGTGCTGGTGTGTATGAAATCTTCATGAACACTTAAACCCATGCATGTCATTTTTTTCTTTTCGTCTTTACCTATTTTTCGTTGTAAAAAACACTGATCAACATCTGCAATAAACTAAATATTTAATATTTAAATATTTACTATTTAAATCACGCTGACAGCGTTTGAGCCGACCACAATAATGTGTGTAGTTTCATTGGTTTCATTCATTGTTTGTCCTGTCCCAGTTCAAACGGCGTTTTTTGACGTCCGTGGTCCAGTTGTGGGAAAAACAAACGTCCCAGTACAATAAATCAAACGCACCCTAACCACTGTGTTTCAGAAGTAGACGCGCATGCGCAGTCACGTACTGCTGAGAGTGAAGTCCCTGATCATTAGCTCACACGCAGCTGGTTCAAGCTGTTCTCCGTGTTGTTGAAATTAAACAAAGTAACATGGAACATATCTGCTTATTATGCTACTGATTTTAACTGATGAGCTGAATGACATTTAACGGAGTGTTACACGTCTGGAAGGCTGGGCTCATAGGAGACCACCGGACTCTCTCCCAGGGGAGGGGCTGGGGGAGAGAGGGAGATGGACCAAAACACAGCACGGACGGTTCAGAAGCAATTAATAAACAGACAAAGTGGTGTTTACAACTGCATATATTGCTAGCAGATCTATTTCTGGCCTAAAGTGCGGCCGTGGCTGGTTCTGAATGTGGGCTTTAGCAGGCAGCCGCTCTCTCCTCTTCCTGGAACCAGTAAAAGATTCAGTGGCGGTACGCAGTACCGGACCGTACCAGCTTACTTTCAAGCTTTCTTGCTTCTGCCATTCTTTTGCGTGTAGGTATGCCATGTGTAGTTCTACTTCCTCGTCACCCCTCGCACTGAATGTAGGCATGGACTGCAGTCGAGAAGTCCCTCCTATCGTCTTTTCCTAACCACTTTTCCTTGACCTCGATGGAAAACGTCACAAGGTCAAGGGAAGATGTGAAGGAGAATTCATAAGGACTTAGGAAAAGACAACTGTGGTGCTGAGAGAATCCAACTGCACTTACATTGGGCTACGTAATGATGCGACGGCGGATGTTATTGACGTGGGTCTGCTGTGGTGAAACTACAATGTGCTGAAGATGGACTACAAAAAGCATCTGAGATAATGCACCCCGTACGTTCTCATCGTGTTTTTCACGCAGGATAAATAAATGTGGACAACGCGGTGAAAGATATTATTTAATTACTAAGGTCAGAATTGAATTTAAAAAAGGAAAAAAAGGAGTATAAGCTGCCAGCCACAAACTGAAATGAAATTGTCACATTGATCATGTTTGCTCACACTCACCCATCTGAATCCCAATTATTATATGAATACTGCAAGTATAAGCTCAAGCAGATATCTTTTAACATTACAGTCTCTTGTATAGTGCCCAATTCTCTCTTTTTGTTATGATCCTTCCACTGTAGCTCTGCAGGGAAACACTTACACTACAAAAAATGAGTATTGCCGTTTTTGTCTGCAGCAACTGTCTGCAGCTGTCTACAGTTGTCTGCATCTGCAGCTGTCTGCAGCACCTGTCTGCAGCCGTCTGCAGCACCTGTCTGCAGCACCTGTCTGCAGCTGTCTGCAGCACCTGTCTGCAGCACCTGTCTGCAGTTGTCTGCATCTGCAGCTGTCTGCAGCACCTGTCTGCAGCACCTGTCTGCAGCTGTCTGCATCTGCAGCTGTCTGCAGCACCTGTCTGCATAGCAGCTGTCTGTGGCACCTGACTGCAGCACCTGTCTGTAGACACAGAACATTCTCATGTTATTGTAGAGTGTCAGATTTACGAATGTTCTCTTGGTGTGAACAGTCGGTTCGTGCCAGACTCCATGGAAGCATTATACTTCCTTTTTACATCATCTCAAGGATCATGGGAACTGTAGTCCTAAGAGGACAGAGGGAGTGGGGGTCAGGTGTCTCTATGTTTTTGTCTTTGAGGGAACCAGAGTGTTTGATGGATGAATGAATGAATGTTCATGTACTCACAGTAAAAATCAACGTAGAGACGAAGATCAGAGAACAGAGAACGAACCCTCTGAAGATCTGACAGAGTTTCACCTGGATACCTGTACTGACACTGAGAGGAGGAGGAAGAGGAGGAGAGGAGAGGAGGAGGAGGAGGAGGAGGAGGAGGACACGGGAGTAGAGGAAGAGGAGGAGGAGAGGAGACAGTAGCAGCAGTCGGTTAGCTACTGTTTTTTTTGTTATGTTTTTTAGCATTGAGCTAACTAAGCTAACGCCTCTGAATGGATCTTCCCTGTTAGCTTCGCTGGCTAGCCGGTTAGCAGCGGCTCAGATGACACGTCATGTTGTTGTTTAATGGAATAAAGTTTGATTTTGAATTTAAAGTGAAGGTTACAGGTGTGTCCTCACCTCCGTCAGAGTCCGCAGCTCCGCCTCAGCGCCGACCTTCGGCATCTTACCCCAAAACTCACCAACTTACTGCAAACAGGCTAACTGCTAACAGACTGCCGTTTATTTAAACATGATGGACACACCCACGTCCGCTTCCAGCTTTTCAAAGTAAAAGCACGAACATCTTGCCACAACAGAAATATATAACCTATGATCTATAATCTATAGCCTATGATCTGTAATTTCTATCAGAGAAGATGTTTGATTATTTTCTATGTGATGAATAAAAATGAATCAGTGTAACATCATATTTCCGATTTCTGAGTCTGAAAAGTACCAAAATTTGTGTGTCTTTATAAACTGGAGACTGAAACACTGAGACATCACTTCGTCCTTACTCAGTGATTGGTCAGCTGTGTGGAGGTGATGTCACTTAATATTAATAACCACTAAAAATCTGTTCTGATAAACACCTGTTTACTTTTCACAATAAAACCACGACTGTGACTTTACACGTTTAATAATGATAATAATAAAAATAAAGGCCGCACGCTGGTGCAACATGTTCTCCCCGTGTCAGCGTGGGTTTCCTCCAGGTGCTCTGACATGTTCTCCCCGTGTCAGCGTGGGTTTCCTCCAGGTGCTCCGACATGTTCTCCCTGTGTCAGCGTGGGTTTCCTCCAGGTGCTCTGACATGTTCTCCCTGTGTCAGCGTGGGTTTCCTCCAGGTGCTCTGACATGTTCTCCCCGTGTCAGCGTGGGTTTCCTCCAGGTGCTCCGACATGTTCTCCCTGTGTCAGCGTGGGTTTCCTCCAGGTGCTCTGACATGTTCTCCCTGTGTCAGCGTGGGTTTCCTCCAGGTGCTCTGACATGTTCTCCCTGTGTCAGCGTGGGTTTCCTCCAGGTGCTCTGACATGTTCTCCCCGTGTCAGTGTGGGTTTCCTCCAGGTGCTCTGACATGTTCTCCCTGTGTCAGCGTGGGTTTCCTCCAGGTGCTCTGACATGTTCTCCCCGTGTCAGTGTGGGTTTCCTCCAGGTGCTCTGACATGTTCTCCCTGTGTCAGCCCTGTGATAGTCTGGTGACCTGTCCAGGGTGAACCCTGCCTCTCACCCAGTGTCAGCTGGGATAGGCTCCACCCCCCTGTGACCCGTAAAAGGATAAGCGGTTACAGAAAATGGATGGATGATAACAAATAATAATAATAACTCATGTGTTCACTATGGCTTCTTAATTCAATAATCCATCACACAGTTTCTCTGATTTCTTCTGTTGTTTGTTATAGTTTTGTTGCTTTTCTGTACTGTTCTGTTGGAGTTATTGTTTCATTACTGTGTTGTAAAATGACCTTATTTTTTAATTCTCATTTAAAATATTGTGAAAATTAGGCCTATCCTGACCCGAAAAGATGCAGAAAAATTGGTCCATGCTTTTGTTACCTCAAGGCTGGATTACTGTAACTCTCTATTATCAGGTAGCTCTAGTAAGTCCTTAAAAACTCTCCAGCTAATTCAGAATGCAGCAGCACGTGTACTAACAGGAACTAAGAAACGAGATCATATCTCTCCTGTTTTAGCTTCTCTGCACTGGCTCCCTGTAAAATCCAGAATTGAATTTAAAATCCTACTGTTAACTTATAAAGCTCTAAATGGTCAAGCTCTGTCATATCTTAGAGAACTCATAGTGCCATATTATCCCACCAGAACACTGCGCTCTGAGAACGCAGGGTTACTCGTGGTCCCTAAAGTCTCCAAAAGTAGATCAGGAGCCAGAGCCTTCAGCTATCAGGCTCCTCTCCTGTGGAATCATCTTCCTGTTACGGTCCGGGAGGCAGACACCGTCTCCACATTTAAGACTAGACTTAAGACTTTCCTCTTTGATAAAGCTTATAGTTAGGGCTGGCTCAGGCTTGCCCTGTACCAGCCCCTAGTTAGGCTGACTTAGGCCTAGTCTGCCGGAGGACCCCCCTATAATACACCGGGCACCTTCTCTCCTTCTCTCTCTCTCTCTCTCTCTCTCTCTCTCTCTCTCTCTCTCTCTCTCTCGGCCATTCTGGATGTCACTAACTCGGCTTCTTCTCCGGAGCCTTTGTGCTCCACTGTCTCTCAGATTAACTCATATCACAGCGGTGCCTGGACAGCGTGACGTGTGTGGTTGTGCTGCTGCCGTGGTCCTGCCAGATGCCTCCTGCTGCTGCTGCTGCCATCATTAGTCATTAGTCATACTTCTACTGTTATTATACACATATGACTATTGTCACACATGTATACTGCCAGGTATTAATACATACTTTCAACATATTGTACCACAGTAGCCAGAACTATAACTATAATATTATTACTTTCATTAATGTTGTTGTAAGCTACTGTCATTACCTGCATCTCTCTCTCTCTCTCTCTCTCTCTCTCTCTCTCTCTCTGTCTCATTGTGTCATGTGGATTACTGTTAATTTATTATGCTGATCTGTTCTGTGTGTGAACAGTAACACATGACACACCTGTGTGAAACAGCAGGTGACCTGCAGTAACAGTTGACAACGGAGCAGGAAGTGGGCATGTCACTTTATTGATCTTTGATTACAGATTTATGATCAGATGATATTTACATGACACATTGATTATTGCACCTGTGTATGAACTCAAACTCCCATCAGCCCCTGCTCAGAGACGGGCGAGGCCCTCCACTCCTTGCCCTCAGTCAGAGCTCTCGGTTGGTGGATGAACACGCTGTATCGGACGCCTTGATTGGCTGCCGCCCTGACGAATCGGCTGTTTGCCGTCATGGTAACGGCTCTCAGTGAGTCTCCTGTACCAAAGATCATGAGCGAGCGGCGGTTGACCTTGGCACTGGGTGTGAGGCGCAATGTGCGCTCCGACGGCTGGTCGTCCACCACGTGAAGTCGGGCCAGCAGCTTCTCGGCCCGCTCCTTCTCACCTGGCCCTCCCAGCGTGTCCAGGATCAGCTGGAAGTCGCTGATGGCGGCGCGGCAGGCGAACAACTCCTTCCCCTGCATGAAGGCGTCGAGCTGCGGCAGCACCTGCTGGTGGCGCTCCTGTGCCGCCTGCTCCGTCAGCACAGGCTCCCTGAAGGTGAAGTAACATCGCCCGTGACTCAGCGACGACACGTACGTGATGAGCGTGGTGATGTCCAGGTTAACGCGCTGACACTCCTCCACCTTCACCTGAGCGGGAAACGCCAGGCTGGCCACCACCGTGCCGCGGTCGACTCGTGTCAGCTCAGACTCCTCCTCCTCCTCATCTTCATCTTTATCTTCAACTGGTTCCTCCTCCTCCTCCTCCTCCTCCTGCTGCTGCTCCTCTTCCCCTCCTTCCTCTGTCATCACAGCGTTGACAGCAACAATGTCCCCACGGACGGCAACGCCCATGTCCTTGAGGCATTCAGCCATGGGGTAGGAGACCCCGTTGTAGAAGGCGAAGACGATGTGGGGGTGGCAGTACTGGACGGGCTGCTGGCGGCTGGCCTGCAGGAAGTCCTGGGCCTGGCTGATGATGCTCTTGTCTCCATACTGGCCCCGCCCCTGCCAGATGTTGTGTAGAGCCTCCGCCTTCCTGCCCACCGCCTTCACCCAGGTGTGTCCCTTGTTAGCCACCACGTCCACCACCAGCGTCTGTCTGCAGCCGGTGGCGTCCTGGTAGGTGAAGACATGCAGCAGAGCAACCACGTTCTCCAGACTCTCCACCGACTCCACGATGGCTGTCAGGTGAGTCAGGTTGGTGCTGTGCAGGTGAGACTCTTTGACCTGCAGCTCTCCGGCCTCCACCCGTCGCAGGAAGCGCAGCTCCGCCCGCAGTTTACCACACAGCTTCTGGTGACCCTCCACACCTTGACAGAGGTGCTCCGCCCGATGCAGCAACGCCTGGGCGGAGCTTATTCTCTGCTGCAGCACCATCTGCAGAGACATGACTCCTACATCACACCTGAGGACAGACAGAGACAGAGACACCTGGACATGATCCTTACATCACACCTGAGGACTGACAGAGACACCTGGACATGACTCCTACATCACACCTGAGGACAGACAGAGACACCTGGACATGACTCCTACATCACACCTGAGAACAGACAGAGACAGAGACACCTGGACATGATTCCTACATCACACCTGAGGACTGACAGAGACACCTGGACATGACTCCTACATCACACCTGAGAACAGACAGAGACAGAGACACCTGGACATGATTCCGACATCACACCTGAGGACAGACAGAGACAGAGACACCTGGACATGATTCCTACATCACATCTGAGGACAGACAGAGACACCTGGACATGACTCCTACATCACACCTGAGAACAGACAGAGACAGAGACACCTGGACATGATTCCTACATCACACCTGAGGACTGACAGAGACAGAGACACCTGGACGTGACTCCTACATCACACCTGAGAACAGACAGAGACAGAGACACCTGGACATGACTCCTACATCACACCTGAGAACAGACAGAGACACCTGGACATGACTCCTACATCACACCTGAGAACAGACAGAGACAGAGACACCTGGACATGATTCCTACATCACACCTGAGAACAGACAGAGACAGAGACACCTGGACATGATTCCGACATCACACCTGAGGACAGACAGAGACAGAGACACCTGGACATGATTCCTACATCACACCTGAGGACAGACAGAGACAGAGACACCTGGACATGATTCCTACATCACACCTGAGGACTGACAGAGACAGAGACACCTGGACATGACTCCTACATCACACCTGAGAACAGACAGAGACAGAGACACCTGGACATGATTCCTACATCACACCTGAGGACTGACAGAGACAGAGACACCTGGACATGACTCCTACATCACACCTGAGGACAGATAGAAACAGAGACACCTGGACATGATTCCTACATCACACCTGAGGACAGACAGAGACAGAGACACCTGGACATGATTCCTACATCACACCTGAGGACAGACAGAGACACCTGGACATGATTCCTACATCACACCTGAGGACAGACAGAGACAGAGACACCTGGACATGATCCTTACATCACACCTGAGGACAGAAAGAGACACCTGGACATGACTCCTACATCACATCTGAGGACAGACAGAAACAGAGACACCTGGACATGACTCCTACATCACACCTGAGGACAGACAGAAACAGAGACACCTGGACATGACTCCTACATCACACCTGAGGACAGACAGAAACAGAGACACCTGGACATGATTCCTATATCACACCTGAGGACAGAAAGAGACAGAGACACCTGGACATGATCCTTACATCACACCTGAGGACAAAAAGAGACACCTGGACATGATTCCTACATCACACCTGAGGACAGAAAGAGACACATGGACATGACTCCTACATCACATCTGAGGACAGACAGAAACAGAGACACCTGGACATGATTCCTACATCACACCTGAGGACAGACAGAGACACATGGACATGACTCCTACATCACACCTGAGGACAGACAGAGACAGAGACACCTGGACATGATTCCTACATCACACCTGAGGACAGAAAAAGACACATGGACATGACTCCTACATCACACCTGAGGACAGACAGAGACAGAGACACAGACACCTGGACATGACTCCTACATCACACCTGAGGACAGACAGAGACACCTGGACATGACTCCTACATCACACCTGAGGACAGACAGAGACAGAGACACCTGGACATGACTCCTACATCACACCTGAGGACAGACAGAAACAGAGACACCTGGACATGACTCCTACATCACACCTGAGGACAGACAGAGACAGAGACACCTGGACATGACTCGTCCTCCAGCAGGTATCCTCACACTGACTGCAACACTCAGTGTCCAGATTATTAGAAACATGTTTCTGTATGTTAGACACATGACCTCATCACGTGACATCACTTCACATTACCTATTAACTCTGCAGTCCATCACACCTCACGATGTTCAGCTGCAGCTGACGCAAGAGATTTGTTTCATGTCTTCAGTTGGGATGAAACAAGTTCTGCTTCCTGTCTCTGAGAGTCATGTTATCTGCACTCTACTGATGATGTCTGTTGGTGCTCACTGTGAACGCACCTCTCTCAGGCTGAACATACTCACAGCTGATTGAACTGATCCTGAGCAGCTGTTCTGTTTCTCAGCTCAGGCTCAGTCAGCTCAGAGATCAGGATCAGGATCAGGATCAGAGTTTGTTGAACCTGCTTTGTGAAACAGGACCAGGGGTCCGTTTCACAAAGCAGGTTCAACAAACTCTGATCCTGATCCTGAACTCTGAGTTGATCTACTCTGAGATAGGAAACTCTGAGTTTCCGGTTCCAGAACAGCTGATGTGAATCAGTTTAATCAACTCGGAGTAGTTTCACCTGGAGTTAAGTGTGTGCACCACAACTATAAAAAGCCAGCATCAATGGAGCCCTGATTCAACGAGTCACCATGGCAACGGGGAAGAGGAGGGCTGCATTTTTCACCCCACTAGAATTAGAAATCTTAATGCGCTCATAGGGTGAGTTTTAACACGTTTTCAAAAAGAAGTGCAACACCGCTGCAGCTGCAAAAGAGAGGGAGACGGCGTGGGAGAACATTGCTGCTCGGGTCGATGCGTAAGTTTACATGTAGTCCTTTGCAACCACACTAATATTACAGGGGGAAACTGCTTGAATGGTAGCCTATTAATTTATTTCATTTAGGTGCAATCCCGCGGGGGAGAAGCGCACTTGGCAGCAGTTTAGGATGAAATATAAAAACACTGTTCAAACAGGTAAGACCTCGGCATGATCTCATGGGGGTACCTCATTTTGATCATGTTTTACATTGTAAAGTAAATATTAAGTGGCTGTTTGACTGTGCAGTTGTTTTATCCCCAACATAATGCTGTTTTCACACACATAAATGTGTTCTCATCTGTATCATGTTCTGTTAAATAATTAAGCCTATTTAAACTAACACAGACTTCTACTCAGCCAGCAGAAAGAAGGCAGATATCGTAAAACCAGCACACTTTTCTGACCGCCCTGCATACAGTTGCCTTACTCAAGTGCTCAGCATCTCCGACATTGTACAAAAAACTTCCATTTGCACTATCACACACTATCTGCTGGGATGTGAGAGCATGACTACGACTGGTAATGTTGCAAATGTAAGGACGGATTAGGTTGTGTATGTAGATGATGGACTATGACATGAAACGGTACAGCTCAAAAATATAATTGTGTGGAAATGCTAAAACATCTATGCGCGGTCTGATAACCATCTCCCGACGAATATTTAATTCTCTGCGCAGTAATGCTGCTCCTTCATCCACGAGATCGTTATCAAAAGGACATGCCATGTAGTAGTGAAAAAAGTCGCCACCTACTGTGCCTGATGGACTTCTAATATACTGACTCTGATTTCTTTAATGATTTTTAAATGACAGACGGCAGAACTAGGCTACGCCAAAACTCGCCTGCTGACTGAATGAATGAGGAAATCAGATGGAGTGTGTGGCTCTGAAAGAGGGCGGAGACAGAGAGAAACTCGAGGTTCATTGAGAAAAACCTGGTCCCGACCAGGTTAGGTTCATAGAGTCTGTTACTACGGTAACTGACCGAGAGCTTAAGTTACCTCTCTCTCTGAAACAGGCTAGAGTTACCCCTCTTTCTCTGGTTTGAGTTACCTCCCTTTTTGAAACGGAAAACTCAGAGTTTCCCTCATTTCAAGGTTAACAGACTCTGAGTTTTCACTAAACCTGCTTTGTGAAATGGACTCCAGGTGAACAGGAAACCGTCTGTTGTTGCTCCTGTCACTACTTCATTACACAGAACAATAAAGTTTGTCAGTTTGAATATGAAATGTCTCTGTACTCTGGTGTTGAAGGTTCCTCAGCGTTCAGACCGATCCAGAATCAGTTTTAAACCAGGACACGTTCTGGGTCAGGTTTCAGGTTCTGGGTCAGGTTTCAGGTTCTGTCAGAGGAGCGTCACACTTTGTGTATCAATCACAGAAACTATATTTTATGCATAATCAATAGACTTGCACTGATTAATCAGCAGTGCTCGGAATCAGGCCTGTTTTCAGCTGATCAGCCATGACCTGTGACCGGCTGGTCAGTTTAAAATATGCTGATTTAAAATGCCGGTCAAATTCCCGCTGCGCCGCATGATTGACATCACATAACATCAGCAGCGCACACACGCACATGTGCAACTCACAGCTTGGGCGGTGTGAGGAAGTGAAACATGGGCGGCTTCTCACCTTCATCATTCACGCACACTCATCAAAAGAGAGAAGGAGGAAGTTGTTTATTGTCCGTGTTAGCCTGAACTGCGGCGCTCTCACTGCTGCACTGTGCCGCTGGACACTGACGAGGCGCGTGTCCGCACGCTTACTGGCGGGCGCGTCCTCAGCACTAAAGGCTTTCATACAGGCGACCAACACCATGTCGGCCGTGTGGAATTTTTGTCTATTCAAGAAATTTCCCACAAATGCTATACAGCAAGAATTATTATTTTATTTATCCATGTTTTTATTTATGTATGCCTTTTTAACTTATTTATTTTAATACTGTACCTGAAGTTATATTTGAGCAAAAAGGAAAATGTTTCTTAACCCGTGTCGCTGTTGTTGTTTGTGTTTGTGATTGTGTTTGTGTTTGAGGTGATTATTGAAGAGCTGGTTGTATCCTGCTTAAAATGTTCTGATAAAGCAAACATAGAAAATACTGCAATATCTTGTGAGCTGTAAAGTGGTTTGAAGAAAATGAAATTGGTAGTGGCCAAAATCGTAATCGGCCGTCCAAACACTCTGCAAATCAGAAATCAGGAGCGGCCCCAAAAATTGTAATCAATGCAAGTCTAGTAATCAATTAATCTATTGATGGATTATCAGGAACAGTGATTAATGTTCTCATTGTTCAATATTTTCTTATCTTCACACAAACAGTGTAGGAGATGTTTCTTTTACCTGCCTGACAGTTTCGACTGTGACTCCAGTCTTCGTCAGAAGTTTCATCTGACATGTTGCTGACGTGTCATTGATCAGCTGGCCGGCCCAACAGATCTATCAGAATCTGTAGGCAGTGACGCCTGATGTTCAGTTTTCCTGTTCTGGTCCTGGAGTCACAGTCGAAACTGTGCAGCAGGTAAAAGGAGCCTCTGCTGTTTGTCTGAAGATAAGGAAATACTGAACCTAATCCATCTAAAGTGCTGTCAGTTACATCACTTCCTGTCAGAGGTGTCATCATGACGAAGGAGCTCACACTGTGTTCACTGACACGACAGACATGATGAGGAAGAGGAGCAGACATGTTTACACATCAGTGACGTCACACAGAAACAGTCTGGTGTGTCACTGGGAACTTCCTGGTTACAAAGTCATTTCGATTAATAAGGCGCGCGCGCGCGCACACACACACACACACACACACACACACACACACACACACACACACACACACACACACAGCAGCTCAGGGTCACCTGTCCACAGGTAAGTAACCTGTTACGGTTTCATGAATGGACTGAAACAGCTCGTTAGCTCTGATGCTAACTCTGTGACGTCAGTTAGCTTAACTTCGCCGGTCTGAAGTTTATCGTGTCCTATTTTCGGGCTTTTAACACAAATTAAACATTTAAAACGTTCAGAAAATAAATGTGACGTTGACTTACGTCAGCAGAGTCGCGTGAGCTTTAATCCGCAGGCTCCTCTTCAAGTATGAGCTAACTGAACGGCTAGCACTAATGCTAATGCTATCTGACAACGTCTTCTTCTTCTGCTGCTGCTGTTGCTGCTCTGCTGCCCGGAAGAACAACTAAGACGTTTCCGGGAGGGTTTTTCAGAATAAAGGCGTTAATTCAAGTGATTGTTTGCGTGTTTATGTGACTTTGTTTGTTCTGTTCGGAGGAAGAGGACCTACAGAGACGAAGGTAGCCGATGTCACTTACTGTAGTTTGACACGCGCACAGAGGACATTAGGCTCGTTGGAGATGAACTGCGCCTCACCTGTGACGTAGGCAAAAGCAGGCGGCTGCAGCAGGAGGCGGGGCCAACAGGCTGCGGTGAGGTCGGACACTTACTGCTTATGGCCCAATTCCATATCCACAAAAAAATGGGCAGAATCAAAACCCAGCCTGCAACAATTCACCCAAGAAATCCACCAATATGCAATAACAATAAAAGACATTAAAAATAAAAAAGCCATGAAAACAAACTGTATTTTTGAGAGGCTCAATATAGCCCCACTTTAAGAACAGTTATGGATGTTATTTATGTACATTTCTGGCAATGTTTCTTTTTTTTCTTTTTTTTTGTTTGTTGATTCTTTTTTTTGCTTTCTTTCCTTCTCCCCCTATTATTTTAGTATGTCCTAATCCTTTGTTTCCCCTGGTTTTTTGATGTATGTATGTATCTATACTTATGTAGACTATATAATGGTTTTCTTAAGTGTTTTGACAATGCTGTTATGCCTATTGTGCCTAAATTTAAAAAAAAAAACAAAAAACTTGTGGACTTGGTCTCCACGCAAGAGTCCGGACTTCCCAAGAACAGGAGGATGGGAGGATGGGAGTACAGTCATTTCTGCCTTTGGAACAGCAGCGAACTTGATGATGTCACCACCTCCGCTCGCCTTGGCTGTTGTACTGTGTTGTATACATGCACATAGAATAAAACAAAATGTCAAATGTCAAAATGTCAGCAGAATGTAGGACTACTTCAAATTAAAAGTTCAAAGTACTCATGATGCACAGTGACCCAATTTCAAGTGTTGTGATCATCATACACATGAATATGTATTGAGTAGTAATTGATCAACGTAGGCTTCATGTGAGCAGCATTTAAATGTTGTCATGGTAGAACTAATTTTAACAGCTGTCACTGGTGCACTAGTTTGATCTATAACAACACACAACAACTTGTAAATATGAAACAACAACATATAAAACAAACTATCTGAATAGTAATTATAGATATCAAATAAATGTAGCTTGAGTAGAATGCACAGTATTTCCCTCTCGGTATAAAGTAGCACAAAATGGAAATACCCAAAGTACAAGTACATCAGACTTGTACTTAAGTACAGTAGCTACTTGAGTAAATATACTTAGTTACTGTCCATCACTGCATTTGTCTCATCATTATGCTTTCTGTCTACATTTTTATGGAGACGTGACAGTTTACTTGGTACACCTAGAACAAACAACAGCAGTTTAACATTTTATTGAAGCGTTGAGTTGTAGATTGTGGTGCTGTTGAACTGTACTGGATTACACTGACAGCAGTTTGTCATTTAGTCTGTCCTCACCAATATAAATGGATCAAACAGGTCAGATGTGAAGAGGAGAAGTTTATTCAGACATCAGGTATACAATTCATATCAGATAATCAATATTTACAATGCTGTTGAATAAATACTACAATAAATACAATTAATCTGTAAATACAATAAATAAATTACAATAAATTCTTAAAATCATTATTGAATGGTAAAAACACATGGGCCTACTACAGAGATATCAGTGACGAGCTTAAAAGGACGACCAGAGAGAGGCTGCTCTCTGTGGGGCAGCCTGAGCGCTCATACACATGTTTATTATCTAGCCGACCTCACATTCAGCTGGGCTCTATATTAAAACATCGACCACGAGTCTGACGTTTAAACTACGCATGAAAACACTACGTTCTGTGACAAAACAACCGTAACATATCGGTATGGCTAATTATGGCTTACAATTGTGCGCCTTTCCCTCACTTGTCATTTTCTGATGACTGTTGCGAAATGCATGCTGGGATACCTGGCTGTCTGAAGTCCACACAAGTCTGCTCCGATGCATCCCTGGTGAAATGGGTGTGGCGAGAACACATCCAGGAATTTGGACTGAACTTGGCCAGATGTGAACTTTGAATTGGAACGATGCTTGGGCTGTGACTGATGACGTGTCACAAGTCCACAAGAACACAAGTCTGCACAAGAACACATGTTGAGAAACGGCTTTTCCCTTCAGTCCGTACAGGAAGTCACAGACACACTCACATCCTGTCCCAAATGATGTCAATTCATTAAAAAAGTGATCAGACCCATATATCAGTTTGTTTGGTGCGGTTTAGTTTATTAGGATCCCCAATCTTCCTGGGGTCCAACACATCACATGATACAGTAGAAAACACTGCAACACAATAAAGCACAACAAGCAAACAAAACAAATTCTACGGTCCGGGTATCATCAGATAATTCGTAATTCATTCATAATTCAAAAACCAAAAACGGTAAATCTGTTATTTGATTCAAAACAAAAAAAACAAGAGTACCCAAGGAAAACGTTTTTGGTGTCAGAATCAAATAACGAAAAACCAATCAAACCCGGCCCATTTTTGGTTTTTGCCGATTCGTTTTACCGTTATTCCTTTTTGAACTGAATATTGAACAGGACTGCGGACATTCAGCCAATTTGTTTTTGCGTTTGAAACCAAAAACGGAAGTCACCTGTTTTTTTTCCTTTTTTCATTTTAAACCAAAAAATGAAAAACGAAATCACGTCATCTATTCCTTTTTTGTTTCCAAACAAAAAACCAGAAAACCAGTTTTGGTTTTTGCAAATTCATTTTTTCATTTCTCATTTGGGACAGACAGTAGCACGTTGGGCAGACAGGAAGCGGAAGTGAAGTGTAAAAACGTCAAAATGAAATCCATTCTACCAAAATATATATATATATAAATATATATATAATATTTATGGGTAGAATGGCTATTAAAAATGTAACACCCAACATTATGCAAGCACAGGATCTAATAAAATAAATAAATAGGCCTACATATGCTATGCATATGAAATATATTTTATCCAAAAAACGTGTGAAATATTATGTAGTTGCGTAGTGTGAATTAATAGCCTAATTAATTACACATGTGGAAATAGCCTGTGTCGTCCTTTGTTAACCATTTCACATACAGATGTTACTCATTTCAGTGCCGCAGCCACAGTGAAGCGGGTGAAATAATTGATCCAGGAGTAGCTGCAGTGCAAAACAACAACCAGCAGGTGGCACATGTGAGCAGTTGAGATGCAGCGTCCAACTGAAACTGTTTGAGAATTAGCAGTAGGCTACTGTTGTATTTTCTGCTGGACCTGAACAGTATACTAACTCGTTACACAGTCTTAAGAGGACAACTGGACACTGATGATGTCATACTTCCTGTTTTCCCCTCGTTACCGCATCATTTCCTGTAACTCGGAGGTCACAATAATAACGAGAGAAGAGACAGATGAGTGTCCAATCGTGTCCAACAAAACAAACACCTGTCAACAGGTAAATCATACCGAGACAAGTGTTCCTAATAAACTGGACACTGAGTGTTGCAGTCAGTGTGAGGACACCTGCTGGAGGACGAATCATGTCCAGGTGTCTCTGTCTGTCCTCAGGTGTGATGTAGGAGTCATGTCCAGGTGTCTCTGTCTGTCCTCAGGTGTGATGTAGGAGTCATGTCCAGGTGTTTCTGTCTGTCCTCAGGTGTGATGTAGGAATCATGTCCAGGTGTCTCTGTCTCTGTCTGTCCTCAGGTGTGATGTAAGGATCATGTCCAGGTGTCTCTGTCTCTGTCTGTCCTCAGGTGTGATGTATGAGTCATGTCTCTGCAGACGGTGCTGCAGCCGAGAATAAGCTCCGCCCAGGCGTTGCTGCATCGGGCGGAGCACCTCTGTCAAGGTGTGGAGGGTCACCAGAAGCTGTGTGGTAAACTGCGGGCGGAGCTGCGCTTCCTGCGACGGGTGGAGGCCGGAGAGCTGCAGGTCAAAGAGTCTCACCTGCACAGCACCAACCTGACTCACCTGATGGCCATTGTGGAGTCGGTGGAGAGTCTGGAGGACATGGTCGCTCTGCTGCATGCCTTCACCTACCAGGACGCCGCCGGCTGCAGACAGACACTGTTTTGGGGTGCTGCTGCGGGGGTGGATTGCCTTAAAAAGGCAGTGTCTCCTCTGTCTCATGTAGCTTTCAGTTTTGGCAGCAGTTCTTTTCTTTTCAGTCAGACAGCATCCATGTAGTCCACATTTATATAGATCTTGGTACCCTTGAGGTTCCTGGCTGTCTGTAGAAGTGGAGATCTGTCTTTGTAATAGGGCCGTAATGGTACATGTATTTGTGTCGAACCGTTCGGTACGCGACTTTCGGTTCGGCACGACCCTGTACCAAATTATTGGGCGCAGGATATTATCTTATTTTGTTTTGTTTTAATTCTGTTTTTGCGAGCCGAACCATTTAAAATATCTAGTTCCTTGACGGACATAATTGAGTGACGGACCGAGTCCGACCATAAATCTCCGCTTTCACTTTGTGCAGCGCATTCTCGCATTTTGACAACATGGCAAGTGAGCCTGACGAACCTGAAGACCCACCCGCAAACCTTAAGTCCTCCGTTTGGGAACACTTTGGTTTCAGGGTAAAATATGAAGATGGAAATAAACAAGTGGACAAGACAAAAGCAGTGTGCCGACACTGCAGAACAGTGGTCGGGTATGTGCTTGGAAACACGTCTAACATGCTAACGCATCTAAAGCGACACCACCCGAGTTTGAACGTTAACCGGCACGACTAGAAAAAGCAATCTGGTGCAAACTACGATATCGTTGTCGTTTAAAAAGAAAGAGCGTTTCCCTGACCATCGCGCTAAAGAAATAACCAACGCCATTGGAGTTGATTAAAATTGTTTAAGCTGCACTTTAGATATAAGCATGTTTTGTTTACTGCACTTTAACAAAGTAGGAAAGCTAAGTAAGTTCCTAGTAAAACTGAATCTGAGCAGGCTTTAAAGCTGACCAGCTGCACTATACTTTTTATTTTAATTGAGTAAAACTGTTAAAGCAGAAATGTATATTTATATTTTTCATTCAAAAAATGTGTTAAAAAAACAGCAGGATTTTATTTTTCACTTTTATATTTCTATTTTCATTCAAACAATGTGAAAAAGCAGAACTTCTGAACTTCTCTTGAAATCACATGCAATCGTGTGCTTGTAGAGTCCATAATGATCTGTATAAAACTTTTAAAATTATCTTGCTGCTGCTGCAATAGTTCATTTACCTGTGCTAATGAAACATAATCCTCCTCCGTTTTTGCTTCAGATTTATTCTTAGGTGACATTTTGGGTTCTCGTATCCAGGTAGCTGCTGCTGGAGCCTGGTGGCTAGGCTGCTGTTGATGCAGACAGACAGGACCAAATCCAGATCCTCCAGATATCTCTTTCAACTCTAGTCTGTTAATCAGCCCTAAACCTAAACTAGATTATAATTCATTTGAAAGCCTCGTTCTTAGTCTTTTACATCCGACCTGGAAAACCTCGCAGCCACTTTTATTTGTTATAGTGTACCGTGCTCCTGGCCCGTATTCTGAATTTGTATCTGAATTCTCAGAGTTTTTATCCAGTTTAGTTCTTAAATCAGATAAAGTTATTATTGTAGGCGATTTTAACATTCATGTCGACGTTGATAATGACTCCCTGGCTACCGCGTTTATCTCATTATTAGACTCCATTGGCTTCAGTCAGGGTGTACATGAACCCACTCACTGTTTTAACCATACCCTCGATCTAGTTCTGACGTATGGAATTGAAATTGATAACCTAACAGTCTTTCCACAGAATCCCTCGCTATCGGATCATTATCTGATTACTTTTGATTTCTTTTTACTCGATTACACGCCACTCAGCAACAGTTACTATACTAGATGTTTATCAGATAGTGCTGTCGCAAAATTTAAGGAAAAGATTACTTCGTCATTAAATTCAATACCAAGTCCCTCAGTAACAGAGGTTTCCTGTACCGACTTTGATCATTTTGTCGATAGCACCGTAGGCTCGCTGCGAACAACACTTGACTCTGTAGCTCCTCTTAAAAAGAAGTTAACAAAGCAAAGAAAGTTCGCTCCTTGGTATGACTCTCAAACCCGTAAGTTAAAACAAATATCATGAAAATTTGAAAGGAATTTTGGCAATTAACCAAACTGGAAGAATCTCGTTTAATCTGGACAGACAGTCTCAAAACTTATAAGAGGGGCCTCCGCAATGCCAGAGCAAACTATTCCTCAGCATTAATAGAAGACAATAAGAACAACCCCAGGTTTCTTTTCAGCACTGTAGCCAGGCTGACTGAGAGTCAAAGCTCTATTGAGCCTTGTATTCCTTTAGCCCTTAGCAGTAATGATTTTATGAGCTTTTTTAATGACAAAATTCTAACTATTAGAGGCAAAATTCATGACCTCCTGTCCTCAGATAGTACCTATCTAACCTCAAACACAGCTGTAAAACATAATATATATTTAGATTGCTTCTCCCCAATTTCTCTTCAAGAATTGACTGCAGTGATTTCTTCATCTAAATCATCAACGTGTCTCTTAGACCCCATCCCAACTAGGCTACTTAAGGAGGTCTTTCCTTTAGTTAACACTCATATATTAGATATGATCAATATATCCTTATTAACAGGCTATGTACCACAGTCTTTTAAGGTAGCTGTAATTAAACGTCTACTAAAAAAGCCCACCCTGGATCCAGAGGTGTTAGCCAACTATAGACCAATATCTAATCTTCCCTTTATGTCAAAGATCCTTGAGAAAGTAGTCGCAGACCAGCTGTGTGATTTTCCCCATGATAATAATCTATTTGAGGAATTTCAGTCAGGATTTAGAGTGCATCATAGCACTGAGACAGCTCTAGTTAAAATTACAAATGACCTTCTGATTGCTTCAGACAAAGGACTTGTCTCTGTACTTGTTTTATTAGATCTTAGTACGGCGTTTGACACTATTGACCATCTAATTCTACTGCAGAGACTGGAACACTTAATTGGCCTAAAAGGTTCTGCACTGAGCTGGTTTAAATCTTATTTATCTGATCGTTTTCAGTTTGTTGACGTTCATAATGAATCATCCTTATGTACCAAAGTTTGTTTTGGAGTTCTGTGCTCGGACCAATCCTATTTACTCTATATATGCTTCCTTTAGGTAACATCATTAGAAATCACTCTATAAATTTCCATTGTTATGCGGATGATACTCAGTTGTATTTATCTGTGAAGCCAGAAGAAAGTAATCAATTAACACAACTCAGAGACTCTTTATCTGATGACATAGTTTCTCTAGATGGCATTGCTCTGGCCTCTAGCACTACCGTAAGAAACCTCGGAGTAATATTTGATCAAGATTTGTCTTTTAATTCTCATTTAAAACAAACCTCACGGACTGCATTTTTTCATCTGCGTAATATTGCGAAAATTAGGCCTATCCTGCCCCGAAAAGATGCAGAAAAATTGGTCCACGCTTTTGTTACCTCAAGGCTGGATTACTGTAACTCTCTATTATCAGGTAGCTCTAGTAAGTCCTTAAAAACTCTCCAGCTAATTCAGAATGCAGCAGCACGTGTACTAACAGGAACTAAGAAACAAGATCATATTTCTCCTGTTTTAGCTTCTCTGCACTGGCTCCCTGTAAAATCCAGAATTGAATTTAAAATCCTACTGTTAACTTATAAAGCTCTAAATGGTCAAGCTCCGTCATATCTTAGAGAGCTCATAGTGCCTTCTTATCCCACCAGAACACTGTGCTCTGAGAACGCAGGGTTACTCGTGGTCCCTAAAGTCTCCAAAAGTAGATCAGGAGCCAGAGCCTTCAGCTATCAGGCTCCTCTCCTGTGGAATCATCTTCCTGTTACGGTCCGGGAGGCAGACACCGTCTCCACATTTAAGACTAGACTTAAGACTTTCCTCTTTGATAAAGCTTATAGTTAGGGCTGGCTCAGGCTTGTCCTGTACCAGCCCCTAGTTAGGCTGACTTAGGCCTAGTCTGCCGGAGGACCCCCCTATAATACACCGGGCCCCTTCTCTCCTTCTCTCTCTCTCTCTCTCGTATTCTATTACTGCATCTAGCTAACCCGGCCATTCTGGATGTCACTAACTCGGCTTCTTCTCCGGAGCCTTTGTGCTCCACTGTCTCTCAGATTAACTCATATCACAGCGGTGCCTGGACAGCGTGACGTGTGTGGTTGTGCTGCTGCCGTGGTCCTGCCAGATGCCTCCTGCTGCTGCTGCCATCATTAGTCATTAGTCATACTTCTACTGTTATTATACACATATGACTATTGTCACACATGTATGCTGCCAGATATTAATACATACTTTCAACATATTGTACCGCAGTAGCCAGAACTATAACTATAATATTATTACTTTCATTAATGTTGTTGTAAGCTACTGTCATTACCTGCATCTCTCTCTCTCTCTCTCTCTCTCTCTCTCTGTCTCATTGTGTCATGTGGATTACTGTTAATTTATTATGTTGATCTGTTCTGTACGACATCTATTGCACGTCTGTCCGTCCTGGAAGAGGGATCCCTCCTCAGTTGCTCTTCCTGAGGTTTCTACCGTTTTTTCCCCGTTAAAGGGTTTTTTGGGGAGTTTTTCCTGATCAGCTGTGAGGGTCATAAGGACAGAGGGATGTCGTATGCTGTAAAGCCCTGTGAGGCAAATTGTGATTTGTGATATTGGCCTTTATAAATAAAATTGATTGATTGATCCTCTTAAATTATTAATCCACAGCCACAAGTTGTTGTGGCTGTGGATTGATAGTTTAAGACTGTTCTCAGTCTCCAGTTGTTTTAATTATGACAGACTGATTTATTAAAATGCTTCACAGGTGATCTGTAGTTTATGTTCATGGTTTATCCTCCATTTTACATGTATTTTCATGTAAATCAGTATCATATCAGTTTCACCTGTCCCCTCAACTACAGAGGCTATGAATTGTGTTTGACAATAGTTCAAATAAACACAAGAAGTTTGTGCTCTAGAGAAAGGATCAGCACTCAGTGAATAACCTCCTAAGCCCTATGATAAGCTAATATGGCAAGGCTTAACTATACAGACCAGTGAGCAGTGATAACTAACATGTCTTTGGGGTCATCAGGTGGGAACCTCCTTTCACTAGTGTTTCGTCTAGTTGGTCCCACGACACCTCCAGGAGGCTAGACAGTGATCTCTGGCGTCCCAGAGACACTCCCCTAATGCCAGGTCTCACTGCTCCCCACACCAACCCAACAACCTCCTTTACCTTACTTACACGTGGCTTTCTCAGCCCAAACAGCACTGCCACCTTCAACAAACCCAGGCTCCGTACATGCAAGCTCCAGGTAGAAGCAGTGCTGATACTACCTTTCCTAGCACATTCACCATACTCTATTTCACATGCTACATAGCATAACTACAATATAAGCTAAAGTTAAAGGAGATAAATGAACTTACAGGATCAGCAAACACACTCACCTTGCAGCATGATCTCAAATAAAAGGGATTCAAATAGGCCACTCCCACACTTAAATAACCTTCCTCTTCCTTCCGGTGACAATGTGGTGAGGAGTGGCTTCTTGCTGAAGAGGCAGAGAGACGCTTTAACCATATTTGCTAAATAATGTACACCAAAGTTATCATTCTGTATGCTTTAACGTGGCTAAGAGTCATAACTCATGTCCAGAGCAAAAAACTCTCGTGTTAAGAACACGCTTGGCCCGAAAATCAACAAAGTATTTTCGACACAGCCCCGGGCTAGAAAGGCTGCTAGCATCGAAGCTAACGTTAGCTGCGAAGCCAACAGCGAGGTTACAGCGAACAGGATGGCTGGAGACAACGCGGAGATACTGAGTGAAATTTGCAGCATGAACGAAGGTCTGCAACAGAAAATACAGAAGGTGGAAGATGACGTGACAGCCTTAGATAACCTGGACTCACTGAAATCGGACGTGGCTAAGCTACGATCCAGAACCAGCGAGGCCGAGGATCAGATCTCACAGCTGGAAGATGAGAAAAGCCGACTGGTCTACCTGACGTGGAGCATGGATGGCAAGATAACACAGCTCAAGGCTCGCCTCAAGTACCAGGAAAACTACAGCAGGAGAAGCAATATCCGGATCAAAGGAATACCAGAAGGCACAGAAAATGGGAATAAAGTGATGGACTGTGTGACAGACGTGTTGCGGTGTCTGTTTACGAGCACTTCAGAAAACGTGGAAAAAACATGACCATCGAGAGGGCACACCGGATACCCTCAACAAGACGTAACCCACAGGACCGCCAAATCGCCAGACCCCGCCATGTCCTGGTGAGATGTCTGCGGCCAAGGACCTGGGGACATTTCAGTGGAAAGGTGTCAAAGTGGATTTCTTCCCGGACTTCACGAAAGATGTTCAGGACAAGAGAAACAAATTCACAGAGGTCAGATGTCTATGCATGAAACGTGGACTGCAATACTCAATGCAGTACCTGGCAGTGTTTTGGGTGACAGTTGGTGAAACGAGGCACCGCTTTGAGGACGCAGCGGCAGCAAGGAGGTGTATTGACAACCATCATCCGGCTGAGGAAGCTAAACAGACCGGAGCTCAATACGGACAGGACAGTGTTGATTCACACCATGTTGTGTTCCGAAATTTGTAACTGGGACATTATGTAAGTACAAGACTCACTGCATAGGGCTACACACACACTAATATGGTGTGGTTTGTGTGGACATCTCTAATTCAGCTGCAAAAGCAGCTGCTTTTTGTTAAAATACTGAATATGCTTCTTTGTTTTATAGACCTTATTTCAAGTATCTGTGTTTTCATAGTTTATATTCTTCATTGGTGAGCTAAATGTTCAATGTTTGGAAACACTCAGGCAGTTTGATTTATGTAGTGTTATGACTTTTATGCTTACTCTGCTAATAGATGGGGTATTTTAAACCCATTCAGAAAGTTGTATTTGTTTGACGGCTATATTTTAGACCATAAATATGGCGGTTAAATTATACTTACAATACAGTTAAAGCGTCACCACTCGGAAGACTCAGGACATGTCATGTGGACCACAGGTTTGATGTCTGGGGTGGGAGAGGGGTATGAATCGGGGGTTTGTTATTTGTAATGGGGAAGAACGCCAGTCATGTTATTTTCTTTTTGTTCTGCACTGTATAGGACTTACAGGGTTTGTAGTTCATCAGTTCACATGTCAGATAATCACACAGCAAGGTGGAAATGGGAACCAGTATAATTAAGATTTCCTCCTGGAATGTAAATGGTTTGGGCTCTTATGTGAAAAGGCGAAGGGTGTTAAACTACCTGAAGCAAAGAAACCCGGATGTGGTGATGCTCCAGCAAACACATCTCTTGGAAAAAGATACTGCTAGGATTCACGACAGATGGATTGGTGGGGCCTATCATAACACCTTTAACCAAAAAAAGCGGGGAGTGTCTATACTATTTTCAAAAAAAGTGAATGCTAAGGTAGAGAAAGAATTCAGAGATAAAGATGGGCAAATATTAATACTTTTGGTTAATCTGTCAGGGCAAAATATAATCTTAGGTAATTTGTATGCACCTAACGTGGAAGATCCAGATTTCTTTCTTCAACTTAAGAAAATAATTTTGGACTTTGGTAACTTCCCTGTTGTCTTAGGAGGTGATTACAACCAAGTACTTGATGGATTTTTAGACAGATCCGGGACTGGTATTGTTCGACCATCTAGAACTCAGGACTCCATAAGAGCCATTTGCAAAGATATAGGACTCTATGATATATGGAGACTTCTAAATCCGACTGCCCGTGATTACACATTCTTCTCAAATAGACACTCAGTATTTTCATGTATCGATTACTTTTTGATTTCACACTCCCTGATTGAAAGTACTGGAGCATGTAGTACACACACAATAGCTATAACAGATCATGCCCCCATTGACTTAGTCATTGCATCTGGAGAGGCTTGAGAAAAATCTAAGGGCTGGCGGATGAATACTAGTATTTTGCAGAGTGAGATGTCCTGTATAGGCCTCCGGACTCACATTAACACGTTTTTTGAAACAGCTTCACAGGCTAGTGTATGGGATGCCTTTAAAGCATACATACAGGGATTCCTGATACAACAAACAGCACTAATAAAAAAACAGGACAATGTAAAAATCTCTAATTATGAAGAAGATATTAAGCGGTTGGAAAAGGAATATTGGGAAAATCCTAATGAGGCATGTCTAGCCAGTTTGGTTAAGGCCAAATATGAACTAAATACTATCTTCACAAAAAAAGCTGAATACTCACTGTACAGACTGAAACAAAGATGGTACGAATCAGGTGACAAGGCTAGAAATTACTAGCCAGCCAACTGAAAGCCAGAGAAGCTGCCCATCAAATTGGAGGGATTAAAGACAAAAATGGGAAACTGGTAACCAATCATAAGGAAATTAGTGATGTATTTAGAGAGTTTTATGAGGGACTTTACAGCTCAGAGGGTCAGATGAATACAAACAAAGCAAGAGACTTCTTTCAACATTTAGATCTACCTAAACTGTCAGAGGAGAATATAAGGGATCTAAACAGCCCAATAACTCTTGAGGAGTTGAATAAAACAATCAAGCTACTTTCTGGCAACAATACAATCGTAGGCAACTGGACTTTGATTTTGTCTAGAAGACGTTTCGCCTCTTATCCAAGCGGCTTCATCAGTTCTCAACGCATCGGTCTGACTAGTCCTCTAGTCAGACCGATGCGTTGAAGCCGGATAAGAGGCGAAACGTCTTCTAGACAAAATCAAAGTCCAGTTGCCTACGATTGTATTGTTGCCAGAATGGAATTGACCTGGATAAATGAGAATATCCACAGACTAATCAAGCTACTGCCTAGTGGGAAGACCCCAGGGGGAGATGGAATACCCAGTGAATTCTACAAAAAGTTTGCAGAGGAGCTTAGCCCTTAGCTCTTAAAGACATCTAATGTTGCTATCGATACAGGGCAACTCCCGCCCTCAATGACAGAATCAATAATCACTTTAACATCGAAAAAGGGTAAAGACCCTTTAGAAATGTGGGAGTTACCGGCCCATTAGCCTGCTGTGCTGTGATGGCAAGCTGTTTACAAAGCTTTTTGCTATGAGAGTAAATGATGTAATTGCGACAATTATACATCCAGATCAGGTGGGGTTCGTGAAGGGCAGGGCCTCCTCTGACAGTCTCAGACGCCTCTTGCATTTAATTTGGAAGTCTAAAGACATGGACACCCCAGTAGCTGCAGACAAAGCATTTGATCGCGTTAGCTGGAGTTATCTTAATTTTAAAAGAATTTGGATTTGGACCTGGGTTTCAAGATATTATAAAACTTACATACAGTCAACCTAAATCTACAGTAACAGTCAATGGCCTGAGGTCGTCTGCTTTTTCAGCAGGACGTGGGACAAAACAGGGGGACCCCCTATCACGCCTCCTGTTTATTATCGCACTAGAGCCTCTTGCAGTGGCCATAAGACTAAACAAATCAGTTAGAGGTATCACAGTGGGCAGTCGGGAAAACAAAATGTTAATATTTGCGGACGATATCTTGGTCCTGATGTCAGACCCACAGAGGTCTGGACCACCAGTGCTTGATCTGGTTGACTCTTTTTCGGAAATATCTGGATATACGATAAACTGGACCAAATCTGAGGTGATGCCGCTGTCCACATATTGCTACAGAAGTAATTTTCAAAATTGTAAATTTCAGTGGGTACCAAAAAATCTTAAATATTTGGGAATTCTTCTGAACCCAGGTCTGGAGAATATGATTTCCAATAATTTCGACCCAGCACTGAGTAAGATAAAACTCTCCACAACAAGGGTCCAAAGTCTTTTCAGAGCCAGAGACACTTTTCTTACGGGCCGACAAACCACTGTCTCTCTGATGTGTTCAGTGTCTCTGATGTTATAAAGAAAAGAATCAAAGGACAATGCATAAAATGTGCTGTGATGATAATGTAAATCCAGGATGTGTCATATGTGATATATGTGGGTGGAACAGATTGTTAGATAAATGACAGAGTGTGAGGTCAAACAGTATCTTTCATACAGACACTCCTCCAGGGAGACATCCAAACAGGCTCTAATCACCTTCTCCTTACACAACAGCCTCTGAATACACTGGGCCTCAACCTCCACCACTTCATTCACTAAAGGACACGCCATGTTTCTACTTCCTGCTACACGCTCAGCCTCAGGCTGACATGAAGCAAACCTGTGACTCAGCAGGTTAGCTTCATGGAGTGTGTTGCCATAGTAACTGACTCAGGGTTACACTGATCCTGCTCTCTGATAGGGCCTGATCCTCTGACATCATCTATTTAAACTGCTTTCATTATTTAACATGTTAAAAAACACACACTGTACAACACACCTGCCTCACGTACCTGCAGTCACATGATTGCACTCAGCCAATCACATTAACACTGATCATAGTTTCCTCTCTTCTCTTTCAAAATAAAGCTCATGTTAATATGACATCATGATGGTGGAAGGATGAGTTTATGACATGATGTTCTGGGGATAAATAAAAAATAAATAAATTGTTGTTTGTGTCTGTGTGGTTCTGTCTCTAAATGTTTTGCAGTGATGATGTCAGCGTCGGCAAGAGGAGGAGGAGGCAGAGTCTGAGACCACACTTCCTGGATGTTTCAGGAAATGATGATGGAGACACATAGAACCAGAAATGATATGAAAGGCTGGTGATTGTTTACATATTATGATCATGCGTGTTATTAACATGACATCATCATTTCATGTTTAAAGACCAGGCTCATCGTCCAAAAACGGGATGTCTGTACACACACACATTTCAAAATAAAAGCACAGTTTAACATCCAGAACTTAATGGAAGATGTTGGTGGTGTGTAATCACCAGATCAATACAATCATGTAATCATCAGTGTTTCCTGTGAGAACACAAACAGACCACAGCAGGTAATAAATACTTTTATTGATCGGTTGAATGGAGGTTGATTGACAGCATGCTGAACGGAGCTAAGGCACATGAAGCTGTGAGGTCAGAGGTCATCAGGTGGGCTCAAACTCGTTTTCTGCTTCCTTTGACACCTCAGTTATAAAAACACACCTGAACAGGTGAGACGCTGCATCACATATATAAAAACAAAACTAACTATGATATAGTCCAATCAGGACACAGCTCACCTGGACAGAAAAATAAAACACTGCTGACAGTTTACCTGACAGGTCACCTGATTGTTCACCTGTCAGGAGGTCAGAGGTCACAGCAGGAGGAGGCGGAGTCACAGATCAAAATCTTCAATCAGCTTTTAGCCTGTTTCTTCTTCTGAACGAGTTCCGCCAACATCTTATAACGAATCATACACTCCTCCTGAAGAAAGACACACACACACACACACACACACACACACGCACAGATTGATAATCAATAATCATTCAACCACCAATCAGATATTTAGTCTGTGACTGTGGTCAGGCTCAGATCAGTGGGGTAAATGTGACCAGGGGCCTCATTTATAAATGTGGCCCCTGGTCACACACATTTTGTATGTGAGGGGCCACATCACATTTATAAATGTGACCAGGGGCCACATTTATAAATGTGACCAGGGGCCACATTTATAAATGTGGCGTATGCAAAAATGTACGCTCTGACCCAGAGAATGTGAAACTGTGCCCCCCTGTGGCGAAAAGGAAGAAGTGTTGTGAATTTGATAACATGATGTAAAATTAAGACTGATATGACCGCTCACATTTTACATATGAAGAGAGCGCTGGCAAACATGGATAAACATGAATAAAGAACAAAGCTGTCATTGACTGACAGTAAGAAAACATGAGTTAGGAGACTAAATACAACAGATCTCTTTATTCTAAAAGAACTACTCAGGTATATTCTTCAGTCATTACATAATCTGATGAACATTAGTCTGTGAAACAATGATATGAACAGTTGGACAAATCGATTGTACGCTGCTGCCATTTGAGACGCCGTAGTCGGGCAGATACGAGTGCAGAGTGTCACTGTTATCCTGTATGAGCCAATATATTGTGTTTTATAATGTGTTTGTTTCATGGCTTTAATTCTTTTTATCGCTGTGTGTTACACGTGTTGTACGTTGTAAAGTGCTGAGTCACTGTTAGAAAAAGAGCAAACGAATAACGTGTATAATCATCATTATACACATGTGACCTGTCTCTGTCCTCACCTTGGTCTTCCCAGGGACCACCTTGGCGATGCGGTCCCAGCGCTCTACCGTTCCTCTGGGGAACTGTTGCAGAGCGAGTTCCAGCAGTTTCTGCTGGTTCTGAGTCCAGATGGTGGGGTCCGCCTTCTCCCTGTTCTCCTGAGGCTCCGCCTCCTCTTCATCCGCTGCTGCTGTCATCGGGTCAAAATCTCTCTGCCGACGACCCCTGACCTTCACTTCCATCTCGTCTGCTGCTGCTGCTGACTTCCTGTTCCTCCTCCTGACCACTGGAGCTGCTTCCTCCTCCTCCTCCTGCTGCTCCTCCTCACAGGCTCCGCCCCCTCTCTGAGTCATCGCCTTGTCAGCAACAGGAAGTGACCTTGCAGGAGGAGGGCCCTTCAGGTCTGACAGCTTCACCAGACCTGAAACACAGAGGCCAAGGTTACCTAGACATAATAATAATGATAATAACAATAATAATAATAAAAAAACAACAACAATAATAATAATAATAATAATAATGATAATACATTTTATTTAAAAGCGCCTTTCTTGACACCCAAGAACACTTTACAATTAAAGACAATAAAACATCAACAGTGTTCAATCAAGATAACAACATAACAGCAGAAAATAAAAGTACAAAACACTGAGTTAACAATTAAAAAACAGGGAAGGCTACTTTGAAAGGTGCGTTTTCACTTGACATTTAAAAGAAACCAGGAAAGTGCACTGGTGCCGGACAAAGGGCAGAGCATTCCAGAGATGGGGCCAGCAACACTGAACGCCCTGCCACCCATAGTGCGGAGACTGGAGGAATGGCGAGAAGATGTATCTGAGGACATGACAGTAGAACCTCAGGAGAACCTGATACTGACAGCAGAACCTCAGTAGAACATGATACTGACAGTAGAACCTCAGGAGAACCTGATACTGACAGCAGAACCTCAGTAGAACATGATACTGACAGTAGAGCCTCAGTAGAACATGATACTGACAGTAGAGCCTCAGTAGAACCTGATACTGACAGTAGAGCCTCAGTAGAACATGATACTGACAATAGAGCTTCAGTAGAACATGATACTGACAGTAGAGCCTCAGTACAATCTGATACTGACAGTAGAAGCTCAGGAGATCATGATACTGACAGCAGAACCTCAGTAGAACCTGATACTGACAGTAGAGCCTCAGTAAAACATGATACTGACAGTGGAGCCTCAGTAGGTCATGACACTGGCAGCAGAACCTCAGTAGAACATGATACTGACAGCAGAGCCTCAGTAGAACCTGATACTGACAGTAGAGCCTCAGTAGAACATGATACTGACGGCAGAGCCTCAGGAAAACATGACACTGACAGCAGAGTCTCAGTAGGTCATGATACTGACAGTAGAACCTCAGTGGAACCTGATACTGACAGCAGAGCCTCAGTAGAACCTGATACTGACAGTAGAGCCTCAGTAGAACCTGATACTGACAGTAGAGCTCTAATAGGTCATGATACTGACAGCAGAACCTCAGCAGAACATGATACTGACAGCAGAACCTCAGCAGAACCTGATACTGACAGCAGAACCTCAGCAGAACATGATACTGACAGTAGAGCTCTAATAGGTCATGATACTGACAATAGAGCTTCAGTAGGTCATGATACTGATAGGAGAGCCTCAGTAGAACCTGATACTGACAGCAGAACCTCAGGAGAAACTGATACTTACAGTAGAGCCTCAGTAGAACCTGATACTGACAGTAGAAGCTCAGTAGGTCATGATACTGACAGCAGAACATCAATAGAACCTGATACTGACAGCAGAACCTCAGCAGAACATGATACTGACAGCCGAACCTCAGGAGAACCTGATACTGACAGCAGAACCTCAGCAGAACATGATACTGACAGCAGAACCTCAGTAGAACATGATACTGACAGCAGAACCTCAGCAGAACAGGATACTGACAGCAGAACCTCAGGAGAACCTGATACTGACAGCAGAACCTCAGTAGAACATGATACTGACAGCAGAACCTCAGGAGAATCTGATACTGACAGAAGAACCTCAGGACAACATGATACTGACAGCAGAACCTCAGCAGAACATGATACTGACAGCAGAAATTCAGTAGAACATGATACTGACAGCAGAGCCTCAGTACAACATGACACTGACAGCAGAACCTCAGTCGAACCTGATACTGACAGCAGAGCCTCAGTAGAACCTGATACTGACAGTAGAGCCTCAGTAGAACCTGATACTGACAGCAGAGCCTCAGTAGAACCTGATACTGACAGTAGAGCCTCAGTAGAACCTGATACTGACAGTAGAAAATCAGTAAGTCATGATACTGACAGCAGAACCTCAGTACAATCTGATACTGACAGTAGAGCCTCAGAAGGTCATGATACTGACAGCAGAGCCTCAGAAGTTCATGATACTGACAGTGGAGCCTCAGTAGAACCTGATACTGACAGTAGAACCTCAGTAGAACCTGATACTGACAGTAGAGCCTCAGAAGGTCACGATACTGACAGTGGAGCCTCAGTAGAACCTGATACTGACAGTAGAAGCTCAGTAGGTCATGATACTGACAGTGGAGCCTCAGTAGAACCTGATACTGACAGTAGAAGCTCAGTAGAACCTGATACTGACAGTAGAGCCTCAGTAAAACATGATACTGACAATAGAAGCTCAGTAGATCATGATACTGACAGCAGAGCCTCAGTAAAACATGATACTGACAGTGGAGCCTCAGTAGGTCATGATACTGTCAGCAGAACATCAGTAGAACCTGATACTGACAGTAGAACCTCAGGAGAAACTGATACTGACAGTAGAGCTCTAATAGGTCATGATACTGACAGTAGAAGCTCAGTAGAACCTGATACTGTCAGCAGAACATCAGTAGAACCTGATACTGGCAGTAGAACCTCAGGAGAAACTGATACTGACAGTAGAGCTCTAATAGGTCATGATACTGACAGCAGAACCTCAGCAGAACATGATACTGACAGCAGAACCTCAGTAGAACATGATACTGACAGGAGAGCTTCAGTAGGTCATGATACTGACAATAGAGCTTCAGTAGGTCATGATACTGACAGGAGAGCTTCAGTAGGTCATGATACTGACAGCAGAGCCTCAGTAGAACATGATACTGACATTAGAACTCAGCAGAACCTAGGGCAGCTCGAAAAAAATGGAAAAAATCATAATCACGATTATGCTGAGCACGTGATGATTTCTTTACACAACGGCATGTCATTTCTGTCTCCATAGTCGCGTGTTACAATCCTCCTCTGCTCTCTGTACTGTGCGTGCGCACACACACACACACACACACACGTACGTACGTACACACACACACACACACACACACACACACACACGTACGTACGTACACACACACACACACACACACACACACACACACACACACACACACACCTCTCTCGCTCTCCCTCTGTCATTTTCCGCCCGCTGTTTTTGAAATCTTGGGCGATCACCTGCCCCTCACATTATTTGATTTCACCTACTTGACTGGCTCGTGGACTGAATAGAGGAGAGGAGGGGAGGGGGCAGTATTGCGCATGCGTGACTTCTGGGTGAGTTTGATTTGCAACACAAGACAATGAAAGTAAACTGACAAGCAGCGCATAATCGTTTTATGTCGATTATTTTGTTTTCATAATCGTTCAAAGCTCAAATCGTAATCTAGATTAAAATTCGATTAATTGAGCAGCCCTAGTAGAACGTACCTGATGTGTGGCTCACGTTGTCTTTCACTTGTTTGACTTTGGTCGTCACCTGTTGAAGGAAACAGCTTCAGTCAGTTCTCATGGTTAAAGCAACCGTTCATCATTTCATTCGTGTTCTCTGTCTGTCAGGTGTTTTGTTCTGTTTGTCCAGAAAGACGATGAAATGTTTGGCTGAGTGGAACATGTCGGCTAACCGCCTTACATAGAAACACTAACCTGTTCTAAAAAAATACTGTAGGGTGCAAAAATTACAGTTACTTCAAAATCCAGGCAGAACGCAGAACATGTAGTACCTGTGTTCTGCCTGGGGTTTCTGAAGATTTATGGTTCGACACGTGGACTGGTGGAGACCTGGATTAAGCTGCCGAGCTTTTGATTAGTGGACAACCTGCTCTACTAGTCGCAGACCGCCTGTGTGATTTTCTCCATGATAATTTATTTGAGGAATTTCAGTCAGGATTTAGAGTGCATCATAGCACTGAGACAGCTCTAGTTAAAATTACAAATGACCTTCTGATTGCTTCAGACAAAGGACTCGTCTCTGTACTTGTTTTATTAGATCTTAGTGCGGCATTTGACACAATTGACCATCAAATTCTACTGCAGAGACTGGATCACTTAATTGGCCTTAAAGGTTCTGTACTGAGCTGGTTTAAATCTTATTTATCTGATCGTTTTCAAACAACTCAGAGACTCTTTATCTGATGACATAGTTTCTCTAGATGGCATTGCTCTGGCCTCTAGCACTACCGTAAGAAACCTCGGAGTAATATTTGATCAAGATTTGTCTTTTAATTCTCATTTAAAACAAACCTCACGGACTGCATTTTTTCATCTGCATAATATTGTGAAAATTAGGCCTATCCTGACCCGAAAAGATGCAGAAAAATTGGTCCACGCTTTTGTTACCTCAAGGCTGGATTACTGTAACTCTCTGTTATCAGGTAGCTCTAGTAAGTCCTTAAAAACTCTCCAGCTAATTCAGAATGCAGCAGCACGTGTACTAACAGGAACTAAGAAACGCGATCATATTTCTCCTGTTTTAGCTTCTCTGCACTGGCTCCCTGTAAAATCCAGAATTGAATTTAAAATCCTACTGTTAACTTATAAAGCTCTAAATGGTCAAGCTCCGTCATATCTTAGAGAGCTCATAGTGCCATATTATCCCACCAGAACACTGCGCTCTGAGAACGCAGGGTTACTCGTGGTCCCTAAAGTCTCCAAAGTAGATCAGGAGCCAGAGCCTTCAGCTATCAGGCTCCTCTCCTGTGGAATCATCTTCCTGTTACGGTCCGGGAGGCAGACACCGTCTCCACATTTAAGACTAGACTTAAGACTTTCCTCTTTGATAAAGCTTATAGTTAGGGCTGGCTCAGGCTTGCCCTGTACCAGCCCCTAGTTAGGCTGACTTAGGCCTAGTCTGCCGGAGGACCCCCCTATAATACACCGGGCACCTTCTCTCTCTCTCTCTCTCTCTCTCTGGTATTCTATTACTGCATCTTGCTAACTCGGCCATTCTGGATGTCACTAACTCGGCTTCTTCTCCGGAGCCTTTGTGCTCCACTGTCTCTCAGATTAACTCATATCACAGCGGTGCCTGGACAGCGTGACGTGTGTGGTTGTGCTGCTGCCGTGGTCCTGCCAGATGCCTCCTGCTGCTGCTGCCATCATTAGTCATTAGTCATACTTCTACTGTTATTATACACATATGACTATTGTCACACATGTATACTGCCAGGTATTAATACATACTTTCAACATATTGTACCACAGTAGCCAGAACTATAACTATAATATTATTACTTTCAATAATGTTGTTGTAAGCTACTGTCATTACCTGCATCTCTCTCTCTCTCTCTCTCTCTCTCTGCCTCATTGTGTCATGTGGATTACTGTTAATTTATCATGTTGATCTGTTCTGTACGACATCTATTGCACGTCTGTCCATCCTGGAAGAGGGATCCCTCCTCAGTTGCTCTTCCTGAGGTTTCTACCGTTTTTTCCCCATTAAAGGGTTTTTTGGGGAGTTTTTCCTGATCAGCTGTGAGGGTCATAAGGACAGAGGGATGTCGTATGCTGTAAAGCCCTGTGAGGCAAATTGTGATTTGTGATATTGGCCTTTATAAATAAAACTGAGTGACTGATACTTCCTGAATTCTACCTCCAGGACCCTACCCCCTGAACCCCTAAATTCCACCAGATGCATGTTGGTTGCGTCTGCACTCCAGAACGAAAGCGGAGCCGATACGTTTCAATTCTAGTCAATGTATGCGATTCCACCAGCTGCGGCTGTGCTGCGTTCTGACTCCGTCACAGCTCCTGAGCCCTCCGCAACGGACACGCAGGACTTCTATTTTTGCCGGACGCCGGAGCACAACGCAGCAATTCAGCACAGAGCAGATCGTGCGGGGCAGTAAGTCATGCAAAGAAACAAAATAAAACATCCAGTTAATTTTCAAAATAAAATACAGTGTTCACAGCGGATCATATTTCCTGCACTACACCTTGAAATTGTCATAATGGGCGGAGACAGGTCTGAAGTCAACAGGTCAGAGGTTTTCAGGCATCATTTCACCACATTGACACCATGGACGAGGAGATGTTAATCATGGAGGTGCACCGAGATGTCTTCCTACTACTCCTCTGGTTTTGTGGTTCTGTTTATAGAAACTACATCTTGTTGACGGACAGCGGAGCATGCAGCAGATAACCAGTGCAGCCGTTCCGCAACGGACACGCATCCAGTGGAATTCCGGCGTTAGAACATCTGGTTCTGACCCTCTCTACAAACTAAACTTGTCTGACACCAATATAAACAGACTTACATCTGTCACTGATCTTCCCAGTTCATGAGCGATCTTCTCCCAGCGACCCGGAGTTCCTCCAGGAAATTTAACCATTAATCTGCTGAGGAGGCTGAGCTCGTCCTCCGTCCAGTCTGCAGCCTGAGGACACAAACACAGAGACGGTGACATCATCCAGGTGTCACACACACACACACACACCTATAGTTAAGACATTAAAAGTTTGTTCTCCATCAGATGTTGTGTCTTTAATCTTAGTGAGGTACAAACTGATCAGAGTAATAACTGATCAATGACATGACACCTTCTTCTTTGCAGCTCTGCGGTCCTGCAGCCAGTCGTCCATTTGATTTTCGATCTCCTCGATGGACGTGGTCTGATCGTAACTCTGACAGGTCAGGTTCTCTGATGACAGCTTGTAAACAGGAAACTCCACCTTTGGCTTCTTGGCCTTCGGCCTCTTCTCTCCTGAACACACAGTGGACAGGAAGTTAAAACAAACACCATTGGGTGCTGTTCTTCAGCTGCCTGGAAGCTACTCATTTAAAAATAAAAAAAATACTAAGGTTTACTGGTCACAACTTCCTGTTCAGCTTCAGCTTCTTCCCTCTGCTGCTGCTTCATCTGCTGGTAGTCTTCATAGTACTGCTTCACCTCCTGAAACACACAGAGACCACAGCTGAGACCAGAGACCAGAGCTTAAAACAGGAATGATAACAAAAACCACAACTGAGCTGCTTCACCTTCTACCTGGACAAGAAGATGGACAGACAGGAAGACAGACGGACAGGTCGTATACCTGGACAGTCGGTGGCAAGTTTTTGATGGACATGTAAAAAGGCGGACAGGTAGAGAGACGGAGAGGTAGCTTACCTGGATGGTCTGCGGCAGGGTCTTGATGGACAAGTGAAGAGACGAACAGGTAGCTTACCTGGACGGACCTGGATGGTCTCTGGCAAGTTCTTGATTGACAGGTAAAGAGACGGACAGGTAGACAGACAGACAGGTAGAGAGACAGACAAGTAAAGAGACGGACAGGTAGACAGACAGACAGGTAGAGAGACAGACAGGTAAAGAGACGAACATGTAAAGAGACGGACAGGTAGCGTACCTGGACGGTCTGCAGCAGGTTCTTGAAGGACAGGTAAATAGACAGACAGGTAAAGAGACAGACAGGTAGCATACCTGGATGGACCTGGACGGACTGTGGCAAGTTCTTGATTAACAGGAAAGGAGACGGACAGGTAGAGAGACAGACAGGTAGCGTACCTGGATGGCCTGCGACAGGCTCTTGATGGACAGGTAAAGAGACGGACGGGTGGAGGGATGGACAGGTAGCGTACCTGGACACACCTGGACAGACCTGGACGGTCTATGGCAAGTTCTTGATTGACAGGTACGGAGATGGACAGGTAGAGAGACAGACAGGTAGCATATTAGGGCTGTCAGAACGAACTTCGCTATTTGAAAACAATTCGAATTATTGTAAAAATAAGAAAACTAAGGTTCGAGTATTTGACCTCCGGTACGACTCAAATAGGCCTGAGATGATCAGCGATCAAATTGTATATTGGCGATTGGAGGGTTGCCAGGCGATTTGCTGGATATCAAGGCGACTGTGAAAAAAAAACAAAAAACGGCGCTCTACCGTGCATTAAGAGATGTTTTTTGCGGACATACATGACTGTCAGAGAAGCCCCGTTTACAAACAGACCTACAATCCATCTCCTCTCTCTCTCTCTTCTCAGCGGAGGGTGACCTGTCAGCCCTGCACTGACAGTGACAGGGTGCATCTCTTTGATCTGAAGTGACACAGAGCGTTTGCTCATGCTTCGGGGTCGTTCAATAGAGTAACTGCAAATAAATATTGTTTTAATGTGTAACTACTGAAATGTTCACAAGGGCTTTCATAAATTCCTACAATGTTGCAGCACTGCCGCCTTTGCAGGTTAAAAGTTAATGACAGCGACTTGAAGTGAGGAGGAGCAACACATCTCCGGCTATGCAGCTGTGTCGGTACAGACACACTCAAAAATGAGCATCTCCGGAGACGCTCACTTTTGCATGTGATGCAAAATATTAAAATAACGTCATTATAACACAAAAAATATAAAAATGCGGTGGTAGTGTTAGGCTATAGCCTATAAAAAAATTTGAATAGTATTCAAATTTTTAACATAAAAGACATTAAAAATTCGAATCTGATTTTGGGGGAAGATTGACAGCCCTATAGCATACCTGGACGTTCTATGACAGGTTCTGAATGGACAGGTAAAGGGCCGAACAGGTAAAGAGACAGACAGGTAGCATACCTGGACAGTCTGCGGCAGGTTCTTGATGGACAGGTAAAGAGACGGATAGGTAGCAAGACAGACAGGTAGCATACCTGGACAGTCTGTGGCAAGTTCTTGATGGACAGGTAGAGAGACAGACAGGTAGAGAGACGGACAGATAGCGTACCTGGACGGTTTGCAGCAGGTTCTTGATGGACAGGTAAAGAGACGGATAGGTAGCAAGACAGACAGGTAGCATACCTGGACAGTCTGTGGCAAGTTCTTGATGGACAGGTAGAGAGACAGACAGGTAGAGAGACAGACAGATAGCGTACCTGGACGGTTTGCAGCAGGTTCTTGATGGACAGGTAAAGAGACGGATAGGTAGTGAGAGAGACAGGTAGCATACCTGGACAGTCTGTGGCAAGTTTTTGATGGACAGGTAGAAAGACGGACAGGTAGCGTACCTGGACGGTCTGCAGCAGGTTCTTCATGGAGAGATAAAGAGACGGATAGGTAGCGAGAGAGACAGGTAGTGTACCTGGACAGTTTGCGGCAGGTTCTTGATGGACAGGTAAAGCCAGATGCTCAGCTTCAGAGGGAGGATGTCCTGCCAGTGCGGCCGGTCATCAGCTCTGAAACAACAAACACATAAACAACAACAAAGACAAATAAACCAACAAACAGGAAGTGCAGTGATGTCACAGGTGTACCTGTCGGTGCGGTCCTGGCCGATACACCTGAGCTCCTCTGCAGGTCTGGAGCTCAGCTTCTTCTTCTTCTCTCTCTTCTTCTTACTCAGCAGCTCATCCTGGAGACAGGGGGAGGAGTCATCATCACATCACATGACCAGGCCTGCTGGGATTGGCTGAATGAGTGCCTGCTGTGTTCTGATTGGCTGTCTCACCAGCTGTTTCTCCAGGTAGATGGACCAGATGACAGCGTAGTGTCCCACAGTGAGGATGAGGAAGAGGAGGAAGGCTAGCTCAGCATTACTCATCTTCCTCACTCGTCTGTAGTAGAAGACCGGCTGCCGCCAATCAGGAAGTCCATTCACCAGGATGTCATCATAGCTGCACGCACACACACACACACACACACACACACACACACACACACACACACACACACAGACACAGACACAGACACACACACACACAACCTGTCACTTACAGGCACGTGTGACCCTGTCCTCTGATTTGTCAGAGACACACAGGTGAGACTCACCTGCGTCGTCTCTCCTCGTCCTTCAGGACTTCATAAATGGACACCAGCTGAGGACAGACAGATCAACTGCTGATCAGATTATTGATTACTGACTGACAGGTGCAGACTGTGACACACTCAGGTCACACCTGAGCTGTTTGTTGTTTACTACATGCTGTTTACTGTGTGTTGTTTGTTGTTTACTGCGAGTTGTTTGCTGATTGTTGTTTACTGTGTGTTGCTTACTGTTTGTTGTTTACTGTGTAGTTTACTGTGTGTTGTTTACTACATGTTGTTTACTGTGTGTTAACTGTGTGTTGTTTACTGCGTGTTGCTTACTGTTTGTTGTTTACTGTGTGTGGTTTACTGTGTGTTGTTTACTACATGTTGTTTAATGTGTTGTTTACTGATTGGTTTTTAAAGTGTGTTTACTGTGTGTTGTTTACTGCTTGTTGTTCATCGTGTGTTGTTGTTTACTGCGAGTTGTTTGCTGATTGTTGTTTACTGTGTGTTAACTGTGTGTTGTTTAGTGTGTGTTGCTTACTGTTTGTTGTTTACTGTGTGTTGTTTACTACATGTTGTTTACTGTGTGTTTACTGCGTGTTGCTTACTGTTTGTTGTTTACTGTGTGTGGTTTACTGATTGTTGTTTAAAGTGTGTTTACTGTGTGTTGTTTACTGTTTGTTGTTCATTGTGTGTTGTTGTTTACTGCAAGTTATTTACTGATTGTTGTTTACTGTGTGTTAACTGTGTGTTGTTTACTGTGTTGTTAACTGTGTGTTGTTTACTGCGTGTAGTTAACGGTTTGTTGTTTACTGCATGTTGTGTACTGCATGTTGTTTACTGTTTGTTGTTTACTGTGTGTGGTTTACTATGTGTTGTTTACTACATGTTGTGTACTGCATGTTGTTTACTGTGTGGTTAACTGTGTGTTATTTACTATGGGTTATTTACTATGGGTTGTTTACTACATGTTGTTTACTGATTGTTGTTTACTGTGTGTTGTTTACTTTGTGTTGTTTACTTCGTGTTGTTAAATTGTGTGTTGTTTGTTGTTTACTGGTTGTTGTTTACTGTGTGTTGTTTACTGGTTGATGTTTACAGTGTGGTGTTTACTTCGTGTTGTTTACTGCGTGTTGTTTACTGTGTGCTGTTTGTTTACTGGTTGTTGTTTACCGTGTGTTGTTTACTGACTGTTGTTTGTTGTTTACTGGTTGTTGTTTACCATGTGTTGTTTACTGTGTTGTTTACTGTGTGTTGTTTACTGCGAGCTGAGGGGTATTCCAGGTAGGAGGTTCAACAAACTCTGAGTCTAACCCTGAACTCTGAGCTGATTTACCCTGAGATGGGAAACTCTGAGTTACCGGTTCCAGAACAGCTGATCTGAGTTAGTTCAGTCAACTCTGAGTATGTTCACTCTGAGTTAAGCCGACAATAAAAAGCCATCATCAATGGAGCTCCGACTCCACGATTCACCATGGCAACAGGTCAATAAAAGACAGCGCCTCCATTTTAATCCAGTGGATGTAGAGATATTAATGCATGTGTAGCAGACGGTGCACGTTTATCTTTAAAAGAAGAGCCTGAGTCAGAGCGAGGAAAGTGTCAATAAGTTAACCATAAAGTTAATAAAAAAGTTTATTCATCATTTATCAGACTTACATTTCCTTAATGAAGATAAAGTGGTGGAATCTGACTGTGTATCAGGCTGTAGATACATTACATTATATTAATAATATATCATAATATATTTGTTCAGGTTTAATCTGATGGGGAAAAACACAGGAGGCAGAAGATTTCAAACATATAGGCTAGGCTATAGATCAAAGACATAAAGACATGACTGTAAACTCACAGTCTGACCCAGTAATAATATGTTTGGTGATTTGCACCTGAAAAGACGTTGAGGTTAAAATACAGTAGATTTGAAAATGTTGCACATCTATTTGTGTCTTGACTCAACAGCATTCAGTGACTTTATTTCAGCTACAAATGTAGTAAATGTAAAGACAGTGAAATGCTGCACCATTGCTCACTCAGAAATATGAACATATAATCCCCAATATTAGGCTATAGGAGTTATGTTCCATCAGTGCGACCAGTGACATCACTGATAGAGATCATTAGTCACTGATACTACGTGTCTAAAGCTTCATACCCATTTTAACATTTAAATAATTAGACCTACACATTATGTGCAATAAACATGTGGGAGCTGCTCTGACAGACTGACAGTCTGATCCTTGTGCACAGGGTTATAAAAATAATAAATATAAAAAGGACAGAGGTTTGATTCTGAGCTGAGGGTGAATTCTCGCTGTGTAATATTTGAATGTAAAGACAAAAGCTGATGTCCAAAGAAATGACTGATGTGCATAAATTCAGTAACTTCAGACAGTCCTGAGTAACAAACTAATATCCAGCAGGATTTAGACTGTGACAGACGGTAAATCTCCGCTAATGAATGCGCTTCGATACAAGCTTTGACACGGACTGAATGAATGAGGAAATGAAACAGCGTGTAAGAGGGAGGAGACAGAGAGAAACTCAGGGTTTATTGAAGAAAACCTGTCAGCGAGCAGGTTATGTTCACAGAGTCTGTTACCATGGTGACTGACTCAGAGTTTCAGTTACCTCTCTGTCTGGAACTGAAAACCCAGAGTTTCCCTCATCTCAGGGTTAACTTACTCTGAGTTTTCACATAACCCGCTTTCTGGAATACCCCTCAGGTCACTGATTGTTGTTTACTTTGTGTTGTTTACTGCGTGTTGTTTACTGTGTGCTGTTTGTTGTTCACTGGTTATTGTTTATTGTTCTCACCTGTCTGAACTGAGTTTCAGCGTTTTCGTCTTTGTTCTTGTCGGGATGAAGAGACAGAGACAGACGACGATACGCCTTCTTTATCTCTGCTGAGGATGCATCCTGACAGAGAGACAGACAGAAAAACAGACAGAGACAGAAAAACAGACAGAGACAGAGACACAGAGACAGAGACAGACAGAGACAGAGAAACAGAGACAGAGAGACAGACAGAGACAGAGAAACAGAGACAGAGAAACAGAGACAGAGAAACAGACAGAGACAGAGAAACAGAGACAGAGAGACAGACAGAGACAGAGAAACAGACAGAGAGACAGAGAAACAGACAGAGAGACAGACAGAGACAGAGAAACAGACAGAGAAACAGACAGAGACAGAGAAACAGAGACAGAGAGACAGACAGAGAGACAGACAGAGAGACAGACAGAGACAGACAGTGAAAACTCATCAGTTGTCTGTATAGCTAAATCTTTTCTGTCCTCACACAAAAACTACAACAAATAATGAAATCAGAGTTAAAGCAAATTTTAAGAAAAATAAATATGTTAATAAAAACCTGACACAGAGACAGGAAATAAAGATGGACGACGACAGACTGAGTCCTCTGATCTGTGTTAGAAACAATAAACACTCCGTCATGTTTCTATTGTCTCTGATGGACAGTAGAATTTATTACAGAGGTCTATTGTCTCTGAGGGTGGACAAAAAACAGGAATACCTCTCACTGTGACAAAATAAAACTACATCCGGTCTGAAATGATCTCTGAGTCCAGCTGTTAGCTAGCTGTTAGCATTAGCGGTTAGCCTCGGTCAGCTGAACCATTATAACTCACTGGGAGCACTTTTCTTGTCCACACATGCTAACTGGCCTCTGTGTTTGTGTGTGCGTGGCAATCAGCTGTTAGCATGTGCGGTAACCATGGAGACGGTTAGCAGTTAGCACGGACCTGCTCCACAGACAGGAACTGATAGAAGTTCTGCGGGATCTCCTCCACCAGGTCCAGCAGCTCCAGGTCCGCGTCCCAGGCCGTCAGAGGGGGGACAGCAAAGACCAGCAGGGACAAGACGACCAGCAGGGACCCGCACGGTCCCGCACACACCGCCATCACCGACAGACACACACCAGACACGGACCGGAGACACGAGCCTGCTGCTAGTTCACACAACAACACCGGAAACACTCCCGCTCACATCCGGGACATCCACTGTCAAAATAAAAGTCCTCTGCTTCAGACTGCAGCGACACCTTGTGGAGGAACACGACGTCATAAGGTTTGGAAAGCAGATCAGATGCTGATGAATACAGTCACCTGACATCATCATCATCGTCATCATCATCAGAAACAGAATATATTACACATATAAACAGGTCAGGGACTGTTCTGTATTTATTGGGGGGATAAATCAGATTTATGATGTTTGAAAGGTAAAAGTTAAAAAGTCAGTTTTTCACTTACTGTAGAAACACTTTATTTCTGGATAGATTTTAATGACATGTAAAATAAAACGTGACTCTGATCAAACGTCACTGATCATCAGATCTAGTTGTCCCACATGATGTGTTTAAGGACTGTGGAAAACTGGATAGTCCAGTGATAATGTCAGTTTTTACAGTTCCCGTCTGATAAACGGGGTCACAGAGAAAACACGCAGGTTTGGATGTTATGTGTTTTCTTTAAAGGGATAGTGCACCCAAAAATGAAAATTCAGCCATTATCTACTCACCCATATGCTGAGGGAGGCTCAGGTGAAGTTTTAGAGTCCTCACATTCCTTGCGGAAATCGGTGGGGGGAGCAGCCAGCACACCTAATGGCATACGACGCCCCAGACTAACGTCCAAGAACACAAAATTGAATCCACAAAATATCTCCATGCTGCTCATCCGTAGCGATCCAAGTGTCCTGAAGCCCCAACATAAAAAGTTGTTTAGAAAAACGTCATTTGAACTCTGTTTTTAGCCTCATTGTAGCCTGTAGCTCTGACTGCCTCTCTGGGCACCGCGCTCACGTGTGCACGCTCAGGGTGATCGGTGATGCATGGTCTCTGAAGAGCAGCAGTCTCGTCAGTACTGATGTTCAGATTCTCAAGTGCAGGCATCGCCAATTCCCAGTCTGAGCAGCAAAGACTTTCCTCATCTGTTGGCATTGCTTTGCATTTGAAACAACTACACCACCAGGTTTCCAGTGCTCGACTCCGGTATTCTGCGGCTGGCTGAGGGTTAGGCTCATGAGCTGCGGCAGCTGCTTCGTCCAGTAGCGTTCCGTCCGTATACTCGGGCTCAAACAAATACGGCTCAACAAAGAAATGCTGTTCCTCCTCAGTTTCAAAGTCTTCAGACATGTTGGGCTGTTCTTTGCTAAAAGACCGTAGTGCAAATTATCTTTTAGCTACTGTGGTTACTGTTGTCTCGTGCGGTGCACGTGTCACGTGATGTAAACATGGGTGAGCAAAGCTCATTCTTTCGCTGGTGTCGCGCAGGCGTGCACACGTGAGCGCGGTGCCCAGAGAGGCAGTCAGAGCTACAGGCTACAATGAGGCTAAAAACAGAGTTCAAATGACATTTTTCTAAACAACTTTTTATGTCGGGGCTGCAGCACACTTGGATCACTACGGACGAGCAGTATGGAGATATTTTGTGGATTCATTTTTGTGTTCTTGGACATTAGTCTGGGGCGCCATCAGCCATTAGGTGTGCTGGCCGCTCCCCCCGCCGATCTCTGCAAGGAATGTGAGGACTCTAAAACTTCACCAGAGCCTCCGTCGGCATATGGGTGAGTAGATAATGGCTGAATTTTCATTTTTGGGTGCACTATCCCTTTAAAAATCATTGGTAAAATAAAAACAAAATACTAACATTTAAAGCTGCAATCTGACATTAGTTACATGAAGCAGAAACTTTCTAAAACACGATTTTAAACTAAACAACTTTATTAAGAGACAAACATGTTTCAGTTCGAGGACACAACATGGCGGTCTCTGATAGAACTACAAAATGGCTGACTTCAGGGAGGATCCTCAGAGTCCAAAGAAATGCATGTTGGGTATCTCTCCCCGAGCAGAGCTGCTGGTCTGAGACTGGACTGCGATCCAGATCCAGATCCAGATCCAGATCCGGACCCAGTTCAGACAGCACAAAAAGACAAACAGGAAGTGCAGTGTGAGGCTATGAGGCAAACCCCGCCCCCTCGTGGTGTCCGTACAGGTCTGCGAGCTTCCTGAACCTGGGCCCCCACTCCCTCAGGAAGTCGTAGTTCTGCTCAGACTCAAACAAGTTTAACGAGTTCAGTGAACTTAACGTGTTTAACGAGCTGAGTGAGTCGGCGGTGGACCCGCTGCCCTCGAAGGCGTAGGTCTGTAGAGAATCGTAGGGTGGCGCTGTCACGTCCAGGTCTGCTTCCTGCAGTCGGTCTCTAATGAACCCCTGGAACAGCCTGTTCCTGTCCATAGGGTGGGCCTGGTGGATGTTGTGGTCTCGGGGGGTTGGTTTGGTGTTCAGGTGTCTCAGAGTGAACATGTCAAAAGCCTCGGTGTCTTCCTCACCTCCACCTTCATCGTCATAACAAACAATGTTCTCACGAATGTCTCGCTCAACATCCGCCATCAGAGGCTCCCCAATCCTGTTCCTGACAGCCACCATCACCATGACAACACCTGTGGACACAGGAAGTCCTACAGTCAGTCACCCAGGCCGGGAGTGGGTGGAGCTATCATTGCTGTGGGCGGGGCTATTAGGACTGTTTACAGAGAATGAATGAATGAACTGTTTAGTGTCATCTCTGTCCCCCTGATGGGATTATTCAGGCACGTTTACAGAAAAACAACATTCTGAAACAAAAAAAATAAATGATTAAAAAACAGATATAAAGTTAATTCAACACAAAAACACTGGCAGAAGAAAATGAATGAAAGACGGGGGGACAGGCAGAAAAACAGACAGGAGGACAGACGGGGGGACAGATAGGAGACAGACAGGAGGACAGACAGGTGGACAGATGGGAGACAGATGGGAGACAGACAGGAGGACAGACAGGAGACAGACGGGAGGACAGGCAGAAAAACAGACAGGAGGACAGACAGGTGGACAGATGGGAGACAGATGGGAGACAGACAGGAGGACAGACGGGAGACAGATGGGAGGACAGGCAGAAAAACAGATGGGAGACAGATGGGAGACAGACAGGAGGACAGACGGGAGACAGATGGGAGATAGACAGGAGGACAGATGGGAGACAGATGGGAGACAGATGGGAGACAGACAGGAGGACAGACGGGAGACAGATGGGAGACAGACAGGAGGACAGACGGGAGACAGATGGGAGACAGACGGGAGACAGATGGGAGACAGACAGGAGGACAGACAGGAGACAGATGGGAGACAGACAGGAGGACAGATGGGTGGACAGGCAGAAAAACAGACAGGAGGACAGATGGGAGACAGACGGGTGGACAGACGGGAGACAGACGTCATCTCTGATCTACCTCACTTGGGCTAATCAGCCCTAAACCTAAACTAGATTATAATTCATTTGAAAGCCTCGTTCTTAGTCTTTTACATCCGACCTGGAAAACCTCGCAGCCACTTTTATTTGTTATAGTGTACCGTGCTCCTGGCCCGTATTCTGAATTTGTTTCTGAATTCTCAGAGTTTTTATCCAGTTTAGTTCTTAAATCAGATAAAGTTATTATTGTAGGCAATTTTAACATTCATGTCGACGTTGATAATGACTCCCTGGCTACCGCGTTTATCTCATTATTAGACTCCATTGGCTTCAGTCAGGGTGTACATGAACCCACTCACTGTTTTAACCATACCCTCGATCTAGTTCTGACGTATGGAATTGAAATTGATAACCTAACAGTCTTTCCACAGAATCCCTCGCTATCGGATCATTATCTGATTACTTTTGATTTCTTTTTACTCGATTACACGCCACTCAGCAACAGTTACTATACTAGATGTTTATCACATAGTGCTGACGCAAAATTTAAGGAAATGATTCCTCCGTCATTAAATTCAATACCAAGTCCCTCAGTAACAGAGGTTTCCCGTACCGAGCTGTAATTAAACTTGCCCACCCTGGATCCAGAGGTGTTAGCCAACTATAGACCGATATCTAATCTTCCCTTTATGTCAAAGATCCTTGAGAAAGTAGTCGCAGACCAGCTGTGTGATTTTCTCCATGATAATAATCTATTTGAGGAATTTCAGTCAGGATTTAGAGTGCATCATAGCACTGAGACAGCTCTAGTTAAAATTACAAATGACCTTCTGATTGCTTCAGACAAAGGACTCATCTCTGTACTTGTTTTATTAGATCTTAGTGCAGCGTTTGACACAATTGACCATCAAATTCTGCTGCAGAGACTGGATCACTTAATTGGCTTAAAAGGTTCTGCACTGAGCTGGTTTGAATCTTATTTATCTGGTCGTTTTCAGTTTGTTGACGTTCATAATGAATCATCCTTACGTACCAAAGTTTCTGAAAGGTTCTGTGCTCGGACCAATCCTATTTACTCTATATATGCTTCCTTTAGGTAACATCATTAGAAATCACTCTATAAATTTCCATTGTTATGCGGATGATACTCAGTTGTATTTATCTATGAAGCCAGAAGAAAGTAATCAATTAAATAAACTCCATAATTGCCTTAAAGACATAAAAACCTGGATGAGCACCAATTTCCTGATGTTAAATTCAGACAAAACCGAAGTTATTGTTCTTGGCCCCAAACAACTCAGAGACTCTTTATCTGATGACATAGTTTCTCTAGATGGCATTGCTCTGGCCCCTAGCACTACCGTAAGAAACCTCAGAGTAACATATGTATGTATGTATATATATATATATATATATATATATATATGAGACTGTTTAGTTATATCTGTCTCCAAATCTTTTTCCCATTTACCTCTAGTAACCTCTGTGTTTATGAACAAACTTTGTACCAGAGATTTATTTATTTTAGATATACATTAAGGGGTTTTCTAATCATTGTTAATGATACATTCTATTTTTGAAAGTTTTGGTTCTTTAAGTGTGCCTAGGCATGTCTCCATCATATGGCGAATTTGGAAAAATCTAAATAAATGATTAGTGGGTAGATTATGTTTTAATTGTAGGTGATTAAAATAAACAAATGTATCATTATCAAAAAGATTTGTAATTTCTTTCATTTCCTTATCATGCCATATCCTGAATGTATCATCCTTGCAGGGTACAAAGTTGGGGTTTCTCCAGATGGGGGTATGGGAGGAGAGACGTTCACTATAAGCAGTGAGTTTATGGGCGCTCTTCCATATTTGTAAACTGTTTGTGATTATTGGGTATTTTTTTAACCTCTTTTAAACCTATGTAAGGCAAGTATTTCAGTTCATAAGGATGGATATCATGAGACGCCACTCTTGTCCATGCACTTACTGGGTTAAAGAACCATTGCTTAATCTGAGTAAGTTGGGCTGGAAGAAAATAAAGTTCAAGATTTGGTAAATGGGAGGTTATAGGTATCTTAATGATGTTAGTTTGACCAATAAGGGAGATAGGAAGTAAGTTCATTCTTTTCAAGTCTTTTGTAATGTTATCACTAAGTGGAAGATGATTAAATTGATAGGCATCCTCTATATTACTGGGAATGTATCTGCCCAAATATTTCATATAGTCTGGGGACAATTTCAGGTTAAATTTGCCTTTTAAAGAATCAAAATCAAATTTGGCATGATTTCGGTTTTAGACTTGATTGATTCTGTAACCAGACAGGCCTCCAAACTGATCTAGTCGTGTAAAAAGTGTTGGAATTGACTGTAAGGGATCTTGTAAGTAAAGTAAAATATCGTCAGCGTAAAGGGAAATGACATGATTCTCACTTCCAATTTTAATATCCTGCATTTGGTCATGTGATCTTATCATTGCAGCCAAAGGCTCAATAGCCAAAGCAAATAATAACAGTGACAATGGAAATCCTTGTGTTGTTCCACGGGATAGCTTGAAGGGAGAGGAGTATTGAGCGTTCGTCTGGATGATGGCCATAGGGAAGCTATAAATAATACAAATCCAGGAAATGAACATAGGGCCAAAATTAAATCTTGATAAAATAACTAATAAATATTCCCATTTTAATCTATCGAACACTTTTTCAGCATTGATAGAAATAGCTACCATAGAGGTGATCCAATCTGTAGTGTGAAAAAGAATATCAAAAATACCTACGTATGTTGTCGGACATTAAATGACCCTGGACAAAACCTGTTTGGTCTGAATGAATGAGACTAGAGGCCACTGATTCAAGACATAAAGTTAAAATTTTTGCAGTGATCTTATAATCAACATTTAAAAAGTGAGATTGGTCTATAAGAGGCACACAACTGAGGATCATTGTCTTTCTTTTTAAGCAAAGTAACAGCTGCTATATAGAGGGACTGAGGAAGTAGCTTTTTCTCAAGACAGGTTGAAATCATAGAAATAAAAAATGGCATTAACTGCTGCGAGAACTGTATACAAAATTCAACTGGGATCCCATCCAATCCAAGTGTTTTACCAGTTTGGAGAGAGTGCATAGCCTTCAAAATCTCCTCTGAAGTTAAATCTTTATCTAAATATAGCCTATTTTCCATTGTTAAAGACGGTTAGGGGATATCTTTCAAGAAAGAATTTAAATCTTCCCCACTATAATGGCAATTGGATTTATATAGTTCACTTTAAAATCCTTTAAATATCTCATTGATTTGAACTGGATCCCTTGTTGTGCAACCATCAGTTACTTCAATCTGCAAAATGGCCTGATCTTCCACTTCTTTCTTTATTTGCCGTGCTAATAATTTTCCTGCTCATTCGCCTTGTTCTACAAACTTTTGCTTCATTTTCAAAATGGTCAGTTCGATAGAACGCGTATTTTTATTGTTACATTTCAATTTTAAATTATCAAGCTAGTAAAGTATAGCAGGGTCTTTGGAGAGATAATGCATTTTCTCCAACTTTTTAATTTCTTGTTCAATATGTTGTAATTCATCTTTGGATTTAGTTTAGAGAGAGGATGAAAACGCTATAACAATCCCTCTAATATAGGCTTTTAATGTATCCCACACTATTAACAGACATATTGTTGAGTCCTGATGCACAGCAGCAAAAATATCTAATTGGGCTTTTATAAATTCAGTCAGAGTCGACTGAGAATATTAATGCAGAATGATTTGATAATGTTCTTGCCAAGTATGCACATTTTGATGTCTTGGAAACATAAAGTGATGAAATGAAGAAAAAAATCAATCCTAGTGTATGTACTGTGCACAGGGGAGTAAAATGGAAAGTCCCTGTCATCAGGATGAGTAGTTCTCCAAATCTCATGAAAGCCCAATTCCTGAGTGTTATGGAGCAGTGCAACAGACATATTGGATAAGGACTAATTAGTAGTTGAGGATCTTTTTTTGTGTGTGAATTGTGTGACCATCAATGTGAGATCATTAATAAATTTAGGGTCATCATGGTTGGGGCAATAGCAGTTTAGTGAAATGATTTCAGCTTGGTCGAGAACGCCTCTAACAAAAATAAATCTACCATTTTTGTTCGATTTAACTTCTTCAGGGAAAAATGGTACCTTCTGCCTTCTGAGAATCGCACCACCTTTACCTGCCCATCTCAGTGTTGTTTCTCCGTGTTAACCCCCCCCCCCCGGTCCAAGCATCACCTGGCACCACCCCTGAAAGACTCAGGAACCAATCATGCAGCAGGTGTTCAAAGAGTGTATAATCAGATCAAGGTTAAAGGGGGTGTGGTCTCTGACCTGATGACATCACCTCTAGGGCTTACCCAGCAGTGTGAGGACACAGGTGAGGACTGCGGCGATGGCGGCAGTGCTGAGACCGACCACCAGCAGCGGTGAGGCCCCCTGGCTGCAGGAGCGGCGGTTTCCGTTGGCGTCACAGTGACAGACTGTGATGGACAACGTGCTGGTGCTGCTGAGAGGTGGATTCCCGCCATCTGAGATCACCACTGGCAGCAAGTGGACCAACTGATCCCGCTGCAGGACACCAAGCTGAGTCAGGACAGACGCTGTGTTGTCTGAAGACAGAAGGATGAGACAGGATGAGACAGTACGGACAGGATGAGACAGGATGAGACAGGACAGACAGGATGAGACAGGGAAGACAGGTTGAGACAAGATGAGACAGGACAGACAGGACAAGACAAGATGAGACAGGAGAGACAGGACAAGACAAGATGAGACAGGAGAGACAGGACAGAGAGGTTGAGACAGGAGAGACAAGATGAGACAGGATGGAAAGGGCAGACAGGATGAGACAGGACAGACAGGATGAGACAGGATGAACAGGGCGGACAGGTTGAGACATGATGACAAAGGTTGAGACATGATGACAAAGGTTGAGACAGGACAGACAGGATGAGACAGGATGAACAGGATGGACAGGTTGAGACAGGATGAGACAGGATGAGACAGGATGAGAAAGGACAAACAGGATGAGACAGGATGAGACAGGATGAGAAAGGACAGACAGGATGAGACAGGATGAACAGGACGGACAGGTTGAGACAGGATGAGACAGGATGAGACAGGACAGACAGGATGAGACAGACAGGATGAGACAGGATGAGAGAGGATGGACAGACAGGATGAGACAGGACAAACAGGTTGAGACAGGATGAGACAGGACAGACAGGACAAGACAAGATGACACAGGTTGAGGCAGGATGGAGAAGTTGAGATAGGATGTACAGGATGAGACAAGATGACACAGGTTGAGAGAGGATCAGACGGGACAGACAGGATGAGACAAGGTGGAACTGTTTTAAGGTGGATCTGGTTTAAGGTGGAACTGTATTTAAGGTGGACCTGATTTTACATTGGAACTGTTTTAAGGTGGATCTGGTTTTAAGTTGGACCTGTTCTTGCGTTGGACCTGATTTTACCTTGGAACTGTTTTAAGGTGGACCTGTTTCAACATTGGACCTGTTTTAAGGTGGATTTCATTTTAAGGTGGACCTGATCTTACTTTGGCACTGTTTTTTTTTTTTTTTTTTTAATAGATATTTTTTGGGCATTTTTAGCCTTTATTTGACAGGACAGACAAGCGTGAAGGTGGGGGGGGGGGGGGGGGGGGGTGACATGCAGCAAAGGATTTCATTTTAAGGTGGACCTGATCTTACTCTGGCACTGTTTTAAGGTGAACCTGATATTACTTTGGCACTGTTTTAAGGTGGACCTGATTTTACATTGGCACTGTTTAAATATGGACCTGATATTACTTTGGCACTGTTTTAAGGTGGACCTGATTTTACTTTGGCACTGTTTTAAGGTGGACCTGATTTTACTTTGGCACTGTTTAAAGATGGACCTGATCTTACTTTGGTACTGTTTTAAGGTTGATCTGATTTTACTTTGGCACTGTTTAAAGATGGACCTGATCTTACTTTGATACTGTTTTAAGGTGGATCTGATATTACTTTGGCACTGTTTTAAGGTGGACCTGATTTTACTTTGGCACTGTTTAAAGATGGACCTGATCTTACTTTGGTACTGTTTTAAGGTTGATCTGATTTTACTTTGGTACTGTTTTAAGGTGGACCTGATTTTACTTTGGTACTGTTTTAAGGTGGACCTGATCTTACTTTGGCACTGTTTTAAGGTTGATCTGATTTTACTTTGGCACTGTTTAAAGATAGACCTGATTTTACTTTGGCACTGTTTTAAGGTGGACCTGATTTTACTTTGGCACTGTTTAAAGATGGACCTGATTTTACTTTGGTACTGTTTTAAGGTGGATCTGGTTTTAAGGTGCAATGGCTTCTAAGGTGGACCTCTTTTATGGTGGACCTGATTTTAAGGTGGACCTGTTCTTAAGGTGGACCTGCTTTATGGTGGACCTGATTTTAAGGTGGAACTGTTTTAATGGAGGACCAGACCTCTATTGTCTCTCAGGGTGAAGTTGAGATTCCTGGTGGCCTCTATGGCAAGAGAAAACAGGAAGTGATGTCCGTTCTCTGGTTCATCACAGTCCACAGCGCTCAGAGTCTCGATGACCTGAGAGGTCAAAGGTCAAACACATATAGAAGGTCAGCTGATGACAGAGACTTTAAACCAATCAGATTTCAGCTTCAGTTTATGAGCAGAGATTTAAAAAAGAACTCATCACCATCACCATCATCATCATCATAACAACCATCACCATCATCACCATCATCATAACAACCATCACCATCATCACCATCATCATAACAACCATCACCATCACCATCATCATCATCATTACAATCATCATCATCATCACCATCATCATAACAACCATCACCATCATCATCATCACCATCATCATAACAACCATCACCATCATCACCATCATCATAACAACATCACCATCATCATCATCATCGCCATCATCATCATAACAACCATCACCGTCATCATCATCATCATCATCATCATCGTCATAACAACCATCACCATCATCATCATCATTATAACAACCATCACCATCATCATCATCATCATCACCATCATCATAACAACCATCACCATCATCACCATCATCATAACAACATCACCATCATCATCATCGCCATCATCATCATAACAACCATCACCGTCATTATCATCATCATCATCATAACAACATCACCATCATCATCATCATTATAACAACCATCACCATAATCATCATCACCATCATCATAACAACATCATCATCATCATCATCATCACCATCATCATAACATCATCATCACCACCAACATCATCATCATCATCATCACCATCATCATAACCATCATCATCATCATCATCATCATCATCATCATCATAACAATCATCATCATCATCATCATCATTATCACATCATCATCATCACCATCATCACCATCATCATAACAACCATCACCATCATCATCATCACCATCGTCATAACAACCATCATCATTATCATCATCATCATCATCATCATCATCATCATAACAACCATCATCATCATCATCACCACCACCATCATCATCACCATCATCAAAACCATCATCATCATCATCATCATGACGATCATAACAACCATCATTATCATCATCATCATCATCATCATAACAACCATCATTATCATCATCATCATCATCATCATCATAATAACAACCATCATCATCATCATCATCACCACCACCACAATCATCATCATCACCATCATCAAAACCATCATCATCATCATCTTTGTCATCACCATCATCATCACCATCATCATCATCGTCATCATAACAACCATCATTATCATCATTATCATCATCATCATCATTGTAACAACCATCATCATCATCATCATCACCATCATCATCATCATAACAACCATCACCACCATCACCATGATCATCATCATCATCATCATCATCATCATCATCGTCATTGTCATCACCACCATCATCATCATCATCATCACCACCATCATAACAACCATCATCATCATCATCATCATCATGTAGATGTCAACATGATGTTCACGTCATGTTTACAGGGGGAGGGGGAGAAATACAGAAGTGATAAGTTAGTCAATCAATTTCATTTATAAAGCCCAATATCACAAATCACAATTTGCCTCCATCACCAACCATCACCGTCATTATCATCATCATCATCATCATCATAACAACATCACCATCATCATCATCATTATAACAACCATCACCATAATCATCATCACCATCATCATAACAACATCATCATCATCATCATCATCATCACCATCATCATAACATCATCATCACCACCAACATCATCATCATCATCATCACCATCATCATAACCATCATCATCATCATCATCACCATCATCATCATCATCATCATCATAACAATCATCATCATCATTATCACATCATCATCATCACCATCATCACCATCATCATAACAACCATCACCATCATCATCATCACCATCGTCATAACAACCATCATCATTATCATCATCATCATCATCATCATCATAACAACCATCATCATCATCATCACCACCACCACCATCATCATCACCATCATCAAAACCATCATCATCATCATCATGACGATCATAACAACCATCATTATCATCATCATCATCATCATCATAACAACCATCATTATCATCATCATCATCATCATCATCATCATAACAACCATCATCATCATCATCATCACCACCACCACAATCATCATCATCACCATCATCAAAACCATCATCATCATCATCTTTGTCATCACCATCATCATCATCGTCATCATAACAACCATCATTATCATCATTATCATCATCATCATCATTGTAACAACCATCATCATCATCATCATCACCATCATCATCATAACAACCATCACCACCATCACCATGATCATCATCATCATCATCATCATCATCATCATCATCATCGTCATTGTCATCACCACCATCATCATCATCATCATCACCACCATCATAACAACCATCATCATCATCATCATGTAGATGTCAACATGATGTTCACGTCATGTTTACAGGGGGAGGGGGAGAAATACAGAAGTGATAAGTTAGTCAATCAATTTCATTTATAAAGCCCAATATCACAAATCACAATTTGCCTCACAGGGCTTTACAGCATACGACATCCCTCTGTCCTTATGACCCTCACAGCTGATCAGGAAAAACTTGGAGGCAAGGGTGTGGCCGCCTAGAAGGTGCTTGTGATTGGGAAATGCAAGTAGATTTAGGGGGAAAGCTTGTTGTTCCCCAGGAAATAGTTTGTACCAAACAGAGGCCTGACATAGTGTTGTGGTCAGTGAGTCAATGGATAGTTTATTTCATTGAGCTGACAGTTCCTTGGGAAGACTCAGTGGAAGAAGCCTATGAAAGAAAAAAGCTTAGATATGCAGACTTAGGAGCAGAAGCTGAGCAGCGAGGATGGAAGACTAGGATTTGTCCAGTGGAAGTGGGGTGTAGGGGATTCATAGCAAGATCAGCTGTCTCGCTCCTGGGGGAACTTTGAGTGCGGGGACAGAGTTTGAGGAAGACAGTGAAGGAAATGTCAGATGAAGCAGTTAGATGTAGTCAGTGGATTTAGATAAGGAGGAATAATGTCAGTTGGGGGCCAGCAGGGGGAACTACTAAGCAGGGTACATAACTCTTTGAGATCAGGTGGAGAGATCCACTTCCTCTCAGGAGGAAATCCAGGAAGAGGAAGGTTATTTAAGTGTGGGAGTGGCCTATTTGAATCCCTTTTGTTTGAGACCATGCTGCAAGGTGAGTGTGTTTATTTATCTCCTTTAACTAACTGTGAAAGGAGATCATATTTCTTCTGTTTTAGCTTCTCTGCATTGGCTCCCTGTAAAATCCAGAATTGAATTTAAAATCCTACTGTTAACTTATAAAGCTCTAAATGGTCAAGCTCCGTCATATCTTAGAGAGCTCATAGTGCCTTATTATCCCACCAGAACACTGCGCTCTGAGAACGCAGGGTTACTCGTGGTCCCTAAAGTCTCCAAAAGTAGATCAGGAGCCAGAGCCTTCAGCTATCAGGCTCCTCTCCTGTGGAATCATCTTCCTGTTACGGTCCGGGAGGCAGACACCGTCTCCACATTTAAGACTAGACTTAAGACTTTCCTCTTTGATAAAGCTTATAGTTAGGGCTGGCTCAGGCTTGTCCTGTACCAGCCCCTAGACACTATAAGACATTGAGAATTTTGTATTGTTCACTTATTTTGCCTTATTTGAGTTACTGTGTTGAAGTGTGGGGTAACACATACACAACTAATATCAAGCCATTGATCATTTTACAGAAAAGAGCAGTACGAGTAATACATAAAGTGGAGGCAAGAGAACACACCAATGCACTATTTATCAAGTCAGGATTAATGAAACTTATTGATATTGTTGAGATACAGACCTTATTAGTTATGTTCAAGGCAAAAAGCAGAACATTGCCAGAAAATATACAAGCAATTTTTGTTTTTACTTCAGAGAATTATAATCACAGAAGAAAATTTGATTTTAAACATCCCTATGCACGAACTACTGTGAAACAAATGTGTATTTCAGTATGTGGTTTCAAAATATGGAATTCTTTAAAAAATGATTTCAAAAACTTGTACTAATATCCATCAATTTAAGAAAATGTATAAAGAAAAAAAAATCGAGAATATGAAATTGCCAGATAAAAGATCTGCTGATGTTTGTTTTTTTGTTTTGTTTTGTTGTTGCTGTTTTGTTTTTTGCCGTTTTTTTTGTTTGTTTGTTTGTTGTCCAAAAAATGTTTCATTTTTTTGTTGTTGTTTTTTTGCTTTGTTTGTTTTTTGTAGACGGTGAGTTGTTGTGTATGGTTCTTCTTTGACTCTTTTGTGCTTTCTACAAATACTGACTGTGAAATGACTGACGGACAGACCATCTATTTATTTTATTGTTTTATTTGTAATATAAGACTTTCTTCTTCCTGCCTCTTTTCGATCATGGAATGAAAGAATGTAATAAAATTGTGACAGATCTTGCAATATTGTTTCCATGATGCTGAATAAATAAAAAAGAAAGAAAGAAAGAAAAAAAAGAAATTTATCATGTTGATCTGTTCTGTATGACATCTATTGCACGTTTGTCCGTCCTGGAAGAGGGATCCCTCCTCAGTTGCTCTTCCTGAGGTTTCTACCAGTTTGTCCTGATCAGCTGTGAGGGTCATAAGGACAGAGGAATGTCGTATGCTGTAAAACCCTGTGAGGCAAATTGTGATTTGTGATATTGGGCTTTATAAATAAAATTGATTGATTAGCTTATATTGTAGTTATGCTATGTAGCGTGTGAAATAGAGTATGGTGAATATGTTAGGAAAGGTAGTATCAGCACTGTTTCTACCTGGAGCTCGCATGTACGAAGCCTGGGTTTGGTTGAAGGTGGCAGTGCTGTTTGGGCTGAGAAAGCCACGTGTAAGTAAGGTAAAGGAGGTTGTTGGGTTGGTGCGGGGAGCAGTGAGACCTGGCATTAGGGGAGTGTCTCTGGAACGCCAGAGATCACTGTCTAGCCTCCTGGAGGTGTCGTGGGACCAACTAGACGAAACACTGATGAAAGGAGGTTCCCACCTGATGACCCCAAAGACATGTTAGTTATCACTGCTCACTGGTCTGTATAGTTAAGCCTTGCCATAATAGCTTATCATAGGGCTTAGGAGGTTATTCACTGAGTGCTGATCCTTTCTCTAGAGCACACACTTCTTGTGCTTATTTGAACATGATGTCTACATGATGTCTACATGATGTTCACGTAATGTTTACATGATGTCTACATGATGTCTACATGATGTTCACATAATGTTTACATGATGTCTACATGATGTTCACGTAATGTTTACATGATGTCTACATGATGTCTACATGATGTTCACATAATGTTTACATGATGTCTACATGATGTTAACATGATGTTCACGTAATGTTTACATGATGTCTACATGATGTTCACGTAATGTCTATATGATGTCTACATGATGGTCACGTAATGTCTACATGATGTCTACATGATGTTCATGTAACGTTTACATGATGTCTACATGATGTTCACGTAATGTTTACATGATGTTCACATAATGTTTACATGATGTCTACATGATGTCTTCATGATGTCTACATGATGTTTACATGATGTCTACATGATGTTCACGTAATGTTTACATGATGTCTACATGATGTTCACGTAATGTCTGCATTATGTCTACATGATGTTCACATAATGTCTACATGATGTCTACATGACGTTCACATGTTTACATGATGTCTACATGATGTTTACATGATGTCTACATGATGTCTACATGATGTTCACGTAATGTTTACCCACTTTGGATGGAGCTGCTCTCATTTCTAGGAACCTGGCAAACTTTATTAGTAATTTAAATCCCTGACAACCCAGAGTTGAGATCAGGACTCAGAGTCGCAGTCCTATACGCCTCTCTGAGCTTCTAGTTCAGTTACCCAGCCATAGTTTTAATAGTTTTATACAAACGGTGTCTGTCCCCCGACTACCTAAATTATTTAAATCCAAAATTAAACAAAGAGGAGTTGTGCATAACAACCTCATAAAAATTAAAACCTCTTCTGTGACAGAAAGACAAAACAGGAGAATTAAATGCGGACTGTTAAATATCAGGTCTCTATCGTCTAAAGCAGTGTTAGTAAATGAATTAATATCAGATAATCATATTGATTTACTCAGACTTACTGAAACCTGGCTGTGTCCAGATGAATATGTCAGTCTAAATGAGCCCACTCCTCCCAGTCATAATAATACCCACATTCCTCGAGGCAGCGGCCGAGGAGGGGGAGTTGCAGCCATTTTTAACTCCAGTCTGTTAATCAGCCCTAAACCTAAACTAGATTATAATTCATTTGAAAGCCTCGTTCTTAGTCTTTTACATCCGACCTGGAAAACCTTGCAGCCACTTTTATTTGTTATAGTGTACCGTGCTCCTGGCCCGTATTCTGAATTTGTATCTGAATTCTCAGAGTTTTTATCCAGTTTAGTTCTTAAATCAGATAAAGTTATTATTGTAGGCGATTTTAACATTCATGTCGACGTTGATAATGACTCCCTGGCTACCGCGTTTATCTCATTATTAGACTCCATTGGCTTCAGTCAGGGTGTACATGAACCCACTCACTGTTTTAACCATACCCTCGATCTAGTTCTGACGTATGGAATTGAAATTGATATTCTACAAGTCTTTACACAGAATGCCTCGCTATCGGATCATTATTTGATTACTTTTGATTTCTTTTTACTCGATTACACACCACTCAGCAACAGTTACTATACTAGATGTTTATCAGGTAGTGCTGTCGCAAAATTTAAGGAAATGATTCCTCCGTCGTTAAATTCAATACCATGTCCTTCAGTAACAGAGGTTTCCCGTACCGACTATAACCTCTCCCGAACTGATCATCTTGTCGATAGCGCCGTAGGCTCATTGTGAACAACACTTGACTCTGTAGCTCTTCTTAAAATGAAGTTAGCAAAGCAAAGAAAGTTCGCTCCTTGGTATAACTCTCAAACCCGTAAGTTAAAACAAATATCGCGAAAATTTGAAAGGAATTGGCGATTAACCAAACTGGAAGAATCTCGTTTAATCTGGGCAGGCAGTCTCAAAACTTATAAGAGGGGCCTCCGCAATGCCAGAGCAAACTATTACTCAGCATTAATAGAAGACAATAAGAACAACCCCAGGTTTCTTTTCAGCACTGTAGCCAGGCTGACTGAGAGTCAAAGCTCTATTGAGCCTTGTATTCCTTTAGCCCTTAGCAGTAATGATTTTATGAGCTTTTTTAATGACAAAATTTTAACTATTAGAGGCAAAATTCATGACCTCATGTCCTCAGATAGTACCTATCTAACCTCAAACACAGCTGTAAAACATAATATATATTTAGATTGCTTCTCCCCAATTTCTCTTCAAGAATTGACCGCAGTGATTTCTTCATAAATCATCAACGTGTCTCTTAGACCCTATCCCAACTAGGCTACTTAAGGAGGTCTTTCCTTTAGTTAACACTCATATATTAGATATGATCAATATATCCTTATTAACAGGCTATGTACCACAGTCTTTTAAGGTAGTTGTAATTAAGCCTCTCCTAAAAAAGCCCACCCTGGATCCAGAGGTGTTAGCCAACTATAGACCAATATCTAATCTTCCCTTTATGTCAAAGATCCTTGAGAAAGTAGTCGCAGACCAGCTGTGTGATTTTCTCCAGGATAATAATTTATTTGAGGAATTTCAGTCAGGATTTAGAGTGCATCATAGCACTGAGACAGCACTAGTTAAAATTACAAATGACCTTCTGATTGCTTCAGACAAAGGACTCGTCTCTGTACTTGTTTTATTAGATCTTAGTGCAGCGTTTGAAACTATTGACCATCAAATTCTACTGCAGAGACTGGATCACTTAATTGGCCTAAAAGGTTCTGCACTGAGCTGGTTTGAATCTTATTTATCTGATCGTTTTCGGTTTGTTGACGTTCATAATGAATCATCCTTACGTACCAAAGTTTGTTTTGGAGTTCCGCAAGGTTCTGTGCTCGGACCAATCCTAGTTACTCTATATATGCTTCCTTTAGGTAACATCATTAGAAATCACTCTATAAATTTCCATTGTTATGCGGATGATCCACAGTTGTATTTATCGATGAAGCCAGAAGAAAGTAATCAATTAAGTAAACTCCATAACTGCCTTAAAGACATAAAAACCTGGATGAGCACCAATTTCCTGATGTTAAATTCAGACAAAACTGAAGTTATTGTTCTTGGCCCCAAACAACTCAGAGACTCTTTATCTGATGACATAGTTTCTCTAGATGGCATTGCTCTGGCCTCTAGCACTACCGTAAGAGCCCTCGGAGTAATATTTGATCAAGATTTGTCTTTTAATTCTCATTTAAATCAAACCTCACGGACTGCATTTTTTCATCTGAGTAATATTGTGAAAATTAGGCCTATCCTGACCCGAAAAGATGCAGAAAAATTGGTCCACGCTTTTGTTACCTCAAGGCTGGATTACTGTAACTCTCCATTATCAGGTAGCTCTCGTAAGTCCTTAAAAACTCTCCAGCTAATTCAGAATGCAGCAGCACGTGTACTAACAGGAACTAAGAAACGAGATCATATTTCTCCTGTTTTAGCTTCTCTGCACTGGCTCCCTGTAAAATCCAGAATTGAATTTAAAATCCTACTGTTAACTTATAAAGCTCTAAATGGTCAAGCTCCGTCATATCTTAGAGAGCTCATAGTGCCATATTATCCCACCAGAACACTGCGCTCTGAGAATGCAGGGTTACTCGTGGTCCCTAAAGTCTCCAAAAGTAGATCAGGAGCCAGAGCCTTCAGCTATCAGGCTCCTCTCCTGTGGAATCATCTTCCTGTTACGGTCCGGGAGGCAGACACTGTCTCCACATTTAAGACTAGACTTAAGACTTTCCTCTTTGATAAAGCTTATAGTTAGGGCTGGCTCAGGCTTGCCCTGTACCAGCCCCTAGTTAGGCTGACTTAGGCCTAGTCTGCTGGAGGACCCCCCTATAATACACCGGGCACCTTCGTCCTATTACTGCATCTTGCTAACTCGGCCATTCTGCATGTCACTAACTCGGCTTCTTCTCCGGAGCCTTTGTGCTCCACTGTCTCTCAGATTAACTCATATCACAGCGGTGCCTGGACAGCGTGACGTGTGTGGTTGTGCTGCTGTCGTGGTCCTGCCAGATGCCTCCTGCTGCTGCTGCTGCCATCATTAGTCATTAGTCATACTTCTACTGTTATTATACACATATGACTATTGTCACACATGTATACTGCCAGATATTAATACATACTTTCAACATATTGTACCACAGTAGCCAGAACTATAACTATAATATTATTACTTTCAATAATGTTGTTGTAAGCTACTGTCATTACCTGCATCTCTCTCTCTCTCTCTCTCTCTCTCTCTCTCTCTCTCTCTCTCTCTCTGTCTCATTGTGTCATGTGGATTACTGTTAATTTATCATGTTGATCTGTTCTGTACGACATCTATTGCACGTCTGTCCGTCCTGGAAGGATTACTGTTAATTTATCATGTTGATCTGTTCTGTACGACATCTATTGCACGTCTGTCCGTCCTGGAAGAGGGATCCCTCCTCAGTTGCTCTTCCTGAGGTTTCTACCGTTTTTTCCCCGTTAAAGGGTTTTTTGGGGAGTTTTTCCTGATCAGCTGTGAGGGTCATAAGGACAGAGGGATGTCGTATGCTGTAAAGCCCTGTGAGGCAAATTGTGATTTGTGATATTGGGCTTTATAAATAAAATTGATTGATTGACTGATGATGTCTACATGATGTCTACATGATCTTTTTATGACCTGTGTCAGATTCTGAATGTTGTCAACATTAGTGTGTGTGTGTGTGTGTGTGTGTAAACGAGGTCGCTGGTCCTGGTCATGTGACCTGCAGTCTGGATTAGTTGAATGTTGATGGAATGTTTGGACGAAGATCAGAAACAGAGATGATCTGAAACATTTTCAACATGAAGAACTCTCGGTTCATTAATCTGAGGGTCAAAGGTCATGGCTGCTGAATTTAACCCCACTGAGGTCATCCAATGTCTGTGGGAATTATTTAGGAATTTTTGGTGGGGGGCAATTCTTCACACCTTGAGGTCATGACTAAAGGAAATGTCCTGTTAACATTAACATTTTGTTGGGGGGGGGGGGGGGGGGGGGGCAATAAGCACCCTGTCTGTTAAACACTTTCGGGGGGGCAGTCTCCTTTTCAAATGTAGCAGGTGGGAGCAACCTGGGTTCAAAGCTTTCTTTGGGTATAAAGGTCTGTAGAGTCTGAAGACTGTCAGAGAACTCTGTCCCCTCTCTCCATGCGGCATGTTTTAAAGAAACTTGATTCCTCACACCGAGTCCATCACTTCTTCAGAGAGGAGAGTTTCCCTCACATGTCAGTGCTCACATTAACCCCTCAGGTCCCCCTCATAAAAAATCACAATTTTCCCCTTTGGGACGTTTTTCGTCCTTGTTGAAAAACAACCATAAAAATATCATATATTGATATTTTTTCTACTTTTTTCCCCTTAAATCTTTTAACGGGGTTATACATCCCAAATATTCATTCATTTTGAGGATCTTTAAATACGAATTACTTTACATAGAGTCACTGTTACTTTTATGAAACAATACAAATTCTGATTTATTTTCTATAAACTAAAAGCAAGACGGAAAATTGTTATTTTTTTTATTATCATAGTCTGGGATATGTGAATGATGCAGTGTGTAACAGTGTTTCCTCTCCATGTTGGATGAATGAAATGACGAGTCAGCCGAGCTACATGCATCTATAATTTCTGCTCCGACTCCAGGTGCATAAACACACTGATCCACTCACCCAAATAAAGTCAGTTTGATTTTTGCTTACTCCATAGATTGCATAATCTTGTGCACATGGGCTTTGATAAAGTCAAGTTTGCTTTTATATCAGTACTTCAATAAGTTATCTGTCTCTGAAGTACAGAGCAAATGTAAAAAAAACCCATTACTACCAAGGTGCACACACACACACGCACACACACACCAGATTAACACCAGATCTCTCACTAATAAGACCTTCATTTTAAATGACCACCCAAATTTAATAAGGACTTTATTCATGAGTTTTTGTCTGATGAAGTTCAATAAACTTTTGTGCTGTAGGGACTTCAATATTCATGTTTGTTGTGCAGCCAATCAGCTGGCTAATGAGTTTAAAGGCCTCTTGGATTCCTGTGGTCTCACTCAATCACTTAATGGTCCAGCACATGAGCATGGGCACACTCTTGACCTTGTAATTTCTCATGGGCTTCCAGTCTCCCTCAGAGAAATAGTGGACACTGCTATCTTGGATCACCTTCCCATTATTTTCAACTTTGCTGCTCCCCCACCTGCCAAGAGGCCTATTTCCCTCTCTCAGCTGTATGGTGACAGTGGGCTGGTTTCTCCCCTTTGCCCAGATAGCCCACTCTCTGCTTTCCACTCCACATGCTCCACGATTCTGGACTCAGTTGCCCCTCTTTGGCAAAAACGCACCAAACCCAAGGCAGATCCCTGTGTGAATGATTCCACCTGTGCGCTCAGGCAACAATGCAGACAGGCTGAACGGCAGTGGAAGAGAGACAAACTACATGGAGGAGGTGAAGTCTAAATATCTGTCCTCTATCATAGCTAACAGCTCTCATCATCCAAGGGTGTTATTTAACACTATAGACTCTGTCATTAACACATGCCCCACTGACCTGTCTGATGCTTCCATGGCAACATGTGAAGAGTTTGTTTCTTTTTTTCCTGACAAAGTGGCATCTGTTAGGCAGAATATTAGTAATATCTATCTCTCCTGGTGATGTGTGTGCTCCTCCTGCACCATCTGCCATTTTCGAGCAGTTCGAGACAATTTCGCTGTCGTTTTCCACTAAGGTGGAAACTATGGCGTGAAACCTACTAACTGTCCCTTAGATATCATTCCTGCCAAGTTCTTAAAGGAGGTTTTTCATTCTGTTGGGTCAAGTCTCCTTGTCCTTATTAATTCCTGTCTTAGTTCAGGGTCTGTCCCAGCTGCCTTCAAACATGCTTTGGTTAGGCCCCTCCTAAAAAACCCCATCTTGACCCCTCTGTGCTGTCCAATTTTAGACCCCTCATTTGCCTTTTCTTTCTAAGGTCTTAGAAAAAGTTGTTTTTATACAATTAAAGTCATTTTTAGAGATAAATTCTGTTCTTGACAAATTTCAGTCTAGTTTTAGATCCCGACATAGCACCGAGTCAGCACTGTTAAAGGTGCACAATGATATTGCCTTGTCTTTGGATGCTCGGAATCCCGCTATGCTGCTGCTGCTGGACCTCACAGCGGCCTTTGATACAGTCGACCATGCAGTCCTTGTATCTCGCCTAAAGCAGTATGTCGGCATCTGCGGCACCGCTCTTCAATGGTTTAGGTCATAACCTGGCCAATAGGAGCTTCTCTGTGATGATTGGTGACCTCCACTCATCACATGCATCTCGTCCTTGTGGGGTGCTACAGGGATCTATTCTTGGCCCTATCCTCTTTTCATTGTATTTGCTACCTCTGGGATCAATAATAACAAAACACAATCTGTCTTTCCATCTTTATGCAGATGATTTACAGATTTATTTGCCCATGAAACCCAATGAAAGTACTGCATTTCATAAGTTACTGGATTGTATTAGTAACGTAAAGCAGTGGCTGGCACGAAACTTTCTGCACCTGAACGACAGCAAAACTGAATGTATTTTGTTTGGCACTTCACCTATGTCGGATGTTAGTGCAACAACCTGGAGCACTCTGGGCCCCTTTTTTAAACCACATGTAAAAAATTTTGGTGTAACATTTGACAATGGTTTGAAGTTCGATAAACAGATTGGTTCCGTTGTTAGAACAAGCTTTTTCCAACTCCATCTCTTGGCCAAAATTAAGCCTTTTCTCAATCGGCAGGACCTTGAGAAGGCAATTCATGCATTCATCAGCTCATGACTGGATTACTGTAATGCCTTTTATGTTGGCCTCAGCCAGTCTACCCTTTCACTTCAACTTGTACAGAATGCTGCGGCCCGATTTTTAACAAACACGCCCAGACGTGAACACATCACCCCTGTGCTGTCGTCACTCCACTAGCTTCCAGTTTGTTTTAGGATAGATTTTAAACTTTTGTTTGTTTTTAATGCCATTAATGGCCTTGCTCCTCTCTACCTGTCAGAGATTTTAACTATCCGCGATAGTGGCAGGGCCCTGCGCTCGTCTGGTCAGCTTCTGTTAGACGTCCCAAGGTCGAGATATAAACAATGGGGTGACCGTTCATTCGCTGTTGCTGCTCCAAGATTGTGGAACAAGCTCCCTCCTGACATTCGCACCGCTACTGATCTCAGCCTTTTTAAATTGAAGCTGAAAAACTACCTTTTTGGAATTGCTTTTAATTCAGACTAGGGCTATCCTTTTTTAATGTTTATTCTGTTTTAATGTATTTTATCTATGATGAAAGGCTTTTAATACCCTGTAGCACTGTCACACTTTCCATTGTTTTTCTTTTCTGTATTGTCTTATTGTTTTTGCTCTGCTGGGGAGGAAGATGCATGATTCAGATGGGTTTCAGTAAAAACTTCAATTTTAATCCCTTAACTCTGGGATGCATGACTAATATCATCAAATTCATGTTTCTAAGTTGTCATGAGGATGTGATTAAGAAACATGGAATTTATGGTTTTACATTTAGCTATATTTTCACATAGGGATTTGACATTGTGTATTTTGAGTCCACGTACAGTGGTGTGTAGTGCATCGAGTGGCGAAAACAGGAACTGCATTGAAAAGACAGCGGGGCTCTTACAGTAGAAAATGGCTCAATCTGGTGTTTTTTTCTTCTTCTTGGGTCTCTCTTCCCAACCTGGCTGTCAGAGATAGAAAAATCATGTTTTTTATGTAAATTGCAGGGGAATCAAAAAATGTCATTTTAATGGGTTTCAATGGGGACCTTTTTCGGCTGAGGGGGCATGGTGTCTTAAAAGGTTGCCATTTGTGTATTTGTGTATGTAACCGATTTAGGAGCAGCTTTAAAATTTCAATATATTACCAAAATTAAGTTTTCTGACCAAATGTCATGCTATGTGCATGAACACAGCCAAAGCTATTAAAAAATACAACTGAAAAATGACTGAAAAGGACCTTTTCCGTCCGAGTGGGACAACATGGTTAAAGTGAACATTCATAAACATCAGTGTCAGTGAACGCAGCACTGACGACTGTACGTCTGATTATAATCAAACATATGATGTTCTAATTTAGAGGAAATGGATCGTTTCATTTTCAGCAGGTATTTTTGGATCAATAAAAACTTTGCTCCACAAGTGTGTCCGTCCGTCTGATTTATTTACAGATGAATTCACTGTTTGTTAAAGTCAGTTTTTCTTTTCAGTGATGAGTCGGCTCAAACATCCAGTTTTTTAAAAACTCATATTTCATATGTTGTTCTATAAAAACATTTGTGATCCGAATCTTTGTGTTTGAATTTATGCTGATTTAAAAAAAAAAAAAAATTAACTGACAGAAAAGAGTTTTAATCTGATGTCAGTGGTGGAGCAGATGGCACCAGGTTTTCAGATTTACCTGTCCAGGTCGGCTGTTCTCACAGACGAAGGTTTCGTACTCAACGGCGAAGCTTGGAGCATTGTCGTTAATGTCCGTCACAGAGACCAGAACCACAGCTTTCCCCACCTGAGACGGATCCACTGACACACAGGAACACACCTGTCAGGTACACCTCTTCAAAATAAAAGACTCCACACATTCAGGAAATAACAAAGAGGATGTTAAAGGTTCATCATTCAGGAAAATCCTCTCCATGTTCACATTGATCCCGTCCCCACATCTGTATAGTCAGCAGCATGTTAGCTTAGCTTAGCATAAAGACTGGGAACAGATGTTTTTGGTTCTAGTGGACAGAGTTCCTGGATTTTCAGCAGGGTTAGGGCTGACATAACCCCCCCCCCTCCTCCCCCAAACATGACTCACGGCTCTCCATGGCGAGGACGGTGATGTTGTGTAAAGCGATGACCTCTCTGTCCAGAGGTCGGGCCGTTGTGATCACACCTGAACTGCTGTCAACATCAAAGTAATGCTCCACGTCTGACTTCCAGTCTATCGAGTACCTGCGGACAGTTTCAAACATTAAACCTCAGCACTCCCACTGACTCTGTGTCTGTGACAGTGTTGATGTGTCATACCTGATGGGGCTGCTCTTGGCATCGGGATCGTGAGCTGAAACTGATCCCACATCAGTTCCCACTGGAGCTGCCTCAGAGATCAACATCCGACTGATGGAGGAGGAGAAGACTGGAGGCTCATCCAGGTTCTCCACCAGCAGACGAACCGTCACCACGTCGCTGAATGGACTCATGGTCAGGAAACGAGTGTCCACATAACGATTGCATGCCTCGACTCGCAGTGTGAAGCTCGACTTGGTTTCAAAATCCAGAGTCTGGAAGAAGGGGGTGGGAGTGCTCAGAAGATTAAACTTTTGTACTTCCTGTTTCATTTTGTCAGTGTCATAACTTCATTATATCGTCATGACGAGAAACTGCCTCTGATTAAACAGGACAGACGGAACGTTGTCCTGAAAACTCTGACTGAACCTGAGGGCAGAACGTTTTGGTGTTTCCAGGCATCAGTGATGCGAATCTAAACTTCAGACCCAGCGTTCTGACAGCTGTTCTACAGAAGAAGACGCTCCGCTGGGGCTGCCACTGGAGCACATCGTGGGCTAATGTAGTGATCAGAGAAGCAGACAATCCAGAGCTGCACGTGTTCTCAAAGGTGGACTCAGGTCCGTTCAAGTTCTGGACGAAGGAACCGACAACAAAGACAAACTTCGGAATGTTCTTCAATGAAACAGGTCACCGCCTGCAATGAGTCCTGGACCTGCGACAAGCAAATCAGGACCTGTTACAAGGAAACCAGTACCTGCTACATGGAAACCAATACCTGTTTCAAGGAAACCAGTACCTGCTACAAGGAAGACAGGATCTGCTACAAGAAAACCAGAACCTGCTATAAGGAAGACAGGATCTGCTACAAGAAAACCAGAACCTGCTATAAGGAAACCACGACCTGCTACAAGGAAACCAGTACCTGCTACAAGGAAACCAGTACCTGCTACAAGGAAGACAGGATCTGCTACAAGAAAACTAGAACCTGCTATAAGGAAACTACGACCTGCTACAAGGAAACCAGTACCTGCTCCAAGGAAACCAGTACCTGCTACAAGGAAGACAGGATCTGCTACAAAAAAACTAGAACCTGCTATAAGGAAACCACGACCTGCTACAAGGAAACCAGTACCTGCTACAAGGAAGACAGGATCTGCTACAAGAAAACCAGAACCTGCTACATGTACCAGTACCTGCTAAAAGGAAACCACTACCTGCTACGAGGACACCAGTACCTGCTACAAGGAAACCAGTACCTGCTACAAGTAAACCAGTACCTGCTGTAAGGAAACCAGCACCTGCTACAGGGAAACCAGAACATGTTTCAAGGAAATGGAAATCAGGACCTGCTACAAAAAAATCAGGACCATCAACAAGGAAACCAGTACTTGTTTCAAGGAAAGCAGAACCTGCTACAAGGAAACTAGGACCTGCTACAAAGAAATCGGGACCATCAACAAGGAAACCAGTACCTGTTTCAAGGAAACCCGTACCTGCTACAAGGAAACTAGGACCTGCTACAAAGAAATCAGGACCATCACAAAGGAAACCAGCACCTGTTTCAAGGAAACCCATCCCTGCTACAAGGAAACTAGGACCTGCTACAATGAAACCAGGACCATCTACAAGGAAACCAGGACCAGTTTCAAGGAAACCAGTACCTGATACAAAGAAACCAGGACATGCTACAAGGAAAACAGTACCTGCTACAGGGAAACCAGTACCTGCTACAAAGAAATCAGGACCATCAACAAGGAAACCAGGACCAGTTTCAAGGAAACCAGTACCTGATACAAGGAAACCACGACCTGCTACAAGGTACAAGGAAACCAGTACCTGCTACAAAGAAACCACGACCCGCTACAAGGACACCAGTTCCTGCTACAAGGAAACCAGTATCTGTTTCAAGGAAACCAGTACCTGCTACAGGGAAACCAGGACCTGCTACAAGGACACCCGTACATGCCACAAGGAAACCAGTACCTGCTACATGGACACCCGTACATGCCACAAGGAAATCAGTACCTGCTACAAGGAAACCAGAACTTGCTACAAGGAAACTAGGACCTGCTACAAAGAAATCGGGACCATCAACAAGGAAACCAGTACCTGTTTCAAGGAAACCCGTACCTGCTACAAGGAAACTAGGACCTGCTACAAAGAAATCAGGACCATCACAAAGGAAACCAGCACCTGTTTCAAGGAAACCCATCCCTGCTACAAGGAAACTAGGACCTGCTACAATGAAACCAGGACCATCTACAAGGAAACCAGGACCAGTTTCAAGGAAACCAGTACCCGATACAAAGAAACCAGGACATGCTACAAGGAAACCAGGACCTGCTACAGGGAAACCAGTACCTGCTACAAAGAAATCAGGACCATCAACAAGGAAACCAGGACCAGTTTCAAGGAAACCAGTACCTGATACAAGGAAACCACGACCTGCTACAAGGTACAAGGAAACCAGTACCTGCTACAAAGAAACCACGACCCGCTACAAGGACACCAGTTCCTGCTACAAGGAAACCAGTATCTGTTTCAAGGAAACCAGTACCTGCTACAGGGAAACCAGGACCTGCTACAAGGACACCCGTACATGCCACAAGGAAACCAGTACCTGCTACATGGACACCCGTACATGCCACAAGGAAATCAGTACCTGCTACAAGGAAACCAGAACTTGCTACAAGGAAACTAGGACCTGCTACAAGGAAACCAGTACCTGCTACAAGGAAACTAGGACCTGCTACAGGGAAACCAGGACCTGCTACAAGGACACCAGTACCTGCCACAAAGAAACCAGGACCTGCTACAAGGACACCCGTACCTGCCACAAGGAAATCAGTACCTGCTACAAGGACACCAGTACCTGCCACAAAGAAACCAGTACCTGCTACAGGGAAACCAGGACCTGCTACAAGGACACCAGTACCTGCCACAAAGAAACCAGGACCTGCTACAAGGACACCCGTACCTGCCACAAGGAAATCAGTACCTGCTACAAGGACACCAGTACCTGCCACAAAGAAACCAGTACCTGCTACAAGGACACCAGTACCTGCTACAAGGAAACCAGAACTTGCTACAAGGAAACCAGGACCTGCTACAAGGACACCGGTACCTGCCACAAAGAAATCAGTACCTGCTACAAGGACACCAGTACCTGCCACAAAGAAACCAGTACCTGCTACAAGGACACTAGTACCTGCTACAAGGACACCAGTACCTGCCACAAAGAAACCAGGACCTGCTACAAGGACACCCGTACCTGCCACAAGGAAATCAGTACCTGCTACAAGGACACCAGTACCTGCCACAAAGAAACCAGTACCTGCTACAAGGACACTAGTACCTGCTACAAGGACACCAGTACCTGCCACAAAGAAACCAGTACCTGCTACAAGGACACTAGTACCTGCTACAAGGACACCAGTACCTGCTACAAGGAAGCCAGAACTTGCTACAAGGAAACCAGGACCTGCTGTGTGGAAACCAGAACTTGCTACAAGGTTCCCAGGACCTGCTATCCAGGACACTGTAGTCCTGCCACAAAGAAATCAGTACCTGTCCAGGACACCAGTACCTGCCACAAAGAAACCAGTACCTGCTGGACACCCTGAACTGGTAACTCTGCTACAAGGACACAGTACACACACAAAGAAACCAGTACCTGCAAGGACACTAGTCCTGGGAAAATGTGGGGAAGGTTTAACGTTAACAAAATTTGGATACTGCCCAACTCTAGTTGACAGAAGTTTCTGGAAAGAAACCATTACCTTCTGCAGCGTGATCAGTCCCTCCTGTGTGTTCGGATCAGTGATCATCCTGAAGGTTCCCAGTCCATCTCCATCCAGGATTCTGTAGTCCATCTCAGCATTTGGACCGATGTCCAGATCCAGGGCTTTGATCTTAGCGACTACGGCTGAAACCAGTGTCGATTCTGGAACCCTGAACTGGTAACTCTCTGAAGGGACAGACACACACACAGGTAAGCACACAGGTACATAAAGGTTCCTGAAACACCTTCAGATGTCACGTCAGTGCTTTGATGATGTCACATCTACAGTTCAAAAGTCAGACTTACTGCGGGGAAAGCGAGGGGGGTTGTCATTGACGTCAGTCAGCCTCACTGTGACAGAGGTAGTTCCGGACAAACCACCCATCTGACCAATCATGTCTTTGGCCTGAACGATCAGCAGGTAATGGTCCCGCACCTCTCGGTCCATGTCAGGTAGAGCTGTCCGCACCACACCTGCAGGACAGGTGAGACTGAGCTTTAATAAACACAGCTACACACCTGCAGGACAGGTGAGACTGAGCTGTAATAAACACAGTGACACACCTGCAGGACAGGTGAGACTGAGCTGTAATAAACACAGTAACACACCTGCAGGACAGGTGAGACTGAGCTGCAATAAATACAGCAACACACCTGCAGGACAGGTGAGACTGAGCTGTAATAAACACAGTAACACACCTGCAGGACAGGTGAGACTGAGCTGTAATAAACACAGCTACACACCTGCAGGACAGGTGAGACTGAGCTGTAATAAACACAGTAACACACCTGCAGGACAGGTGAGACTGAGCTTTAATAAACACAGTAACACACCTGCAGGACAGGTTAGACTGAGTTTTAAAAATCACAGCTACACACCTGCAGGACAGGTGAGACTGAGCTGCAATAAATACAGCAACACACCTGCAGGACAGGTGAGACTGAGCTGTAATAAACACAGTAACACACCTGCAGGACAGGTGAGACTGAGCTGTAATAAACACAGTAACACACCTGCAGGACAGGTGAGACTGAGCTGTAATAAACACAGTAACACACCTGCAGGACAGATTGGACTGAGCTTTAATAAACACAGTAACACACCTGCAGGACAGGTGAGACTGAGCTGCAATAAATACAGCAACACACCTGTAGGACAGGTGAGACTGAGCTGTAATAAACACAGTAACACACCTGCAGGACAGGTGAGACTGAGCTGTAATAAACACAGTAACACACCTGCAGGACAGGTGAGACTGAGCTGTAATAAACACAGCTACACACCTGCAGGACAGGTGAGACTGAGCTGTAATAAACAAAGTAACACACCTGCAGGACAGGTGAGACTGAGCTGTAATAAACACAGTGACACACCTGCAGGACAGGTGAGACTGAGCTTTAATAAACACAGCTACACACCTGCAGGACAGGTGAGACTGAGCTTTAATAAACACAGCTATACACCTGCAGGACAGGTGAGACTGAGCTTTAATAAACACAGCTACACACCTGCAGGACAGGTGAGACTGAGCGTTAATAAACACAGCTACACACCTGCAGGAAAGGTGAGACTGAGCTTTAATAAACACAGCTACACACCTGAACAAACTTCATGTAACAGAATCCTAAACACAGCCGTTACATGATGATGTTCTGCTGCAGCTCCTGACGAACACAAGCACTCCGACAGACTCTGAGGTGAGGTCACATCCTGTAGGTGGAGCTAACGTTAGCTCTGTTCACTTGTGACGTGTATGTTTGATATTAATGATGGACTGAAGATTTTCAGTCCCCTCCTACCTGTCAGTATTATAAACAAACTCTCAGACAAGTTTTATGTTCTCACATCACAGTCCTTCAGGTGTTCACAGTTCGGTAGTTTTTTTCCATACAACGTTCTCTGTTTATTTGAACCTGGGCTGGTCTTGGACAGTTTGTGACACGCTCTGTATTACACGTCTACGACCATGTTAATCTGTCACATCCAGAGTCATTGAACTGACAGATGAGGATTTCAGATGGTAATCCACAGATTTTAGAACAAATGTGTGACACATGGTTTAAAATGGAACATTCAGATCTGTGACAGCATTTCATTCTGATGAGTGTCAACGACCTCCTGTTCTGTCTCTGTCCGTCTGACACAAGCGCCACACACAGGTGTTTAACATCTATCAGACTGACCTGTCAGTTTTTATAAAGTTTCTGTCTGATGACACGTTCACACAAAACCTTATAAATAAGGTTTTAACTGAACAAGAACAGAAAAACATCCTATTTGATTTTGGTCCCGTTAGACAAGTCAGAACGACTCAAAGACGTCAGACTGAATGTCGATGTTAACAGGAAGTGAGCAGGGAAACATCATGTGACCTGTAACTGACGAGAGCTGTTTATAATCACATAATCCACACACACACACACACACACACACACACACACACACACACACACACACACAATCTACAGTTAATTCACCATCATCATGTTTAAGACTCACTTATAGGTTAATGCTGCTGGGCCAGGGTGGGGGTGGGGGGGTGTGGCTTGTTATCGTGTAGTTTCATTATTAAAGGTTTGTTATTAAAATTAAAGGTCTGATCACAGAATGAAGGAAAGAGACGTCTGTCCTTTCAGGACACAGCAGAGGACAGTCAGCACGAGACCATGGACCATAGCTGTTAGCAGTCAGCTGCTAACTCAGAGAAGAACAGCAGCTGTTAGCAGTTAGCGGCTGACTCAAAGAAGAACAGGAGCTGTTAGCAGTTAGCAACCACCCAATGAGAGCATGACCTGTACTATGCCTGAGGTGTGTTCAGGTATTGTGTTCAGGTGTGTTCTGGTGATGTGTTCAGGTGTGTTCAGGTATTGTGTTCAGGTATGTTCAGGTGTTGTGTTCAGGTGTGTTCTGGTGTGTTCAGGTGTGTTCAGGTGTTGTGTTCAGGTATGTTCAGGTGTGTTCAGGTGTGTTCTGGTGTGTTCAGGTGTTGTGTTCAGGTGTGTTCAGGTGTGTTCTGGTGTTGTGTTCAGGTGTTGTGTTCAAGTGTGTTCTGGTGTTGTGTTCAGGTGTGTTCTGGTGTTGTGTTCAGGTGTGTTCAGGTATTGTTTTCAGGTGTGTTCAGGTGTGTTCTGGTGTTGTGTTCTGGTGTGTTCTGGTGTGTTCAGGTGTGTTCAGGTGTTGTGTTCAGATGTTGTGTTCAGGTGTTTTCAGGTGTGTTCAGGTGTTGTTTTCAGGTGTGTTCAGGCGTTGTGTTCAGATGTTGTGTTCAGATGTGTTGTAACCTGTCTTTGGCTCCACAGAGAAGTATGGCTGACCCTGCAGGATGCTGTAAACCAGTTTGGCAGAGTTTCCGTAGGTGGGATCATCAGCGTCTGTCGCCACCACTGTCACCACTGATGTACCTGCAAAGAAACACATGTGAATGATGCAGGAGCACGCTCACTGGCCTTTTGTGTTCTCATCAGCTGCTGCTCCTCTTCCTCAGCTGTAAACACTCAGTTTGACTTCCTAAGATATAAATACAATTTTCACAATAAGAGCATGTCTCTGTTGGATTTGAGCTCTGGTGCATCACATGGTTCTACAGTGGATCACATAGTTTTACGATAGATCACGTGGTTTCTACAGTGGAACACATGATTCAGTGGTGGATCACATGGTTCTACGGTGGACCACATGATTCAATGGTGGATCACATGGTTCTACAATAGATCACATGGTTCAACGGTGGATCACATGATTCAATGGTGGATCACATGGTTCTACAGTGGATCACATAGTTTTACGATAGATCACGTGGTTCTACAGTGGAACACATGATTCAGTGGTGGATCACATGGTTCTACGGTGGACCACATGGTTCTACGGTGGACCACATAATTCAATGGTGGATCACATGGTTCTACGGTGGATCACATGATTCAATGGTGGATCACATGGTTCTACGGTGGATCACATGATTCAATGGTGGATCACATGGTTCTACAATAGATCACATGGTTCAACGGTGGATCACATGATTCAATGGTGGATCAAATGGTTCTACAATAGATCACATGGTTCAATGGTGGATCACATGGTCCTATGGTGCATCACATGGTTCTACAGTGGATCACATAGTTTTACGATAGATCACGTGGTTTCTACAGTGGAACACATGATTCAGTGGTGGATCACATGGTTCTACAATAGATCACATGGTTCAACGGTGGATCACATGATTCAATGGTGGATCACATGGTTCTACAGTGGATCACATAGTTTTACGATAGATCACGTGGTTCTACAGTGGATCACATGGTTCTACGGTGGACCACATGGTTCTACGGTGGACCACATAATTCAATGGTGGATCACATGGTTCTACGGTGGATCACATGATTCAATGGTGGATCACATGGTTCTACAATAGATCACATGGTTCAACGGTGGATCACATGATTCAATGGTGGATCAAATGGTTCTACAATAGATCACATGGTTCAATGGTGGATCACATGGTCCTATGGTGGATCACATGGTTCTACGATAGATCACATGGTTTTACGATAGATCACAAGATTCAGTGGTGGATAAAATCAAATCAAATCAAATCAACTTTATTTATATGGCACTTTTCATACAACAGTAACACAAAGTGCCTCACAGAGGTTAAAAACAACAAAGATCCAAACAGAAAACAAAAAGAAAAGAGAAATCCCAACCCTCCCACCCAACAAAAAGCTATTTAGCTCATAAAATTGAGTTAGTAGCTAGATAAGAATGATCTAAAACAGAGACATAAAATGCATCAAAACTAAAACCTATAGGCTAACTAAAATAACAAAAGATAAAGGTTAAATGAGATAAGAACGTAAAAAGAGGAAGGGTAAGAATATAAAAAATAAATAAAAAATAGATAATAGATGGATAAATCGGTTATAAGAGGAATTTAAAATAGATAAATAAAGAGATCAGTTAAAAGCCTGATTAAAAAGATGAGTCTTGAGCCTCTTTTTAAAAACATCAACAGTCTCTGCAGCTCTGAGGTTCTCCGGCAGGCTGTTCCACAATCGGGGGCCATAATAATTAATGCCGCCTCCCCGTGTGTTTTAGTCCTAACTTGTGGTATGGTTAAAAGGCCGGTGCCGGAGGACCTCAGGGTCCGCGAGGGTTGATATGGTAAAAGCAGGTCAGATAAATAAGAAGGCCCAAGACCGTTAAGGCATTTAAAAACGAATAAAAGAACCTTAAAATCCATCCTGAATCACACGGGGAGCTAATGCAGCGATTTTAAAACTGGTATAATGTGCTCCCACCCTCTGGTCCTCGTCAGCACTCGTGCGGCTGAGTTTTGGAGTAGCTGCAGGTTAGAGATGGTCTTTTTGGGAAGACCAGAGAGCAGGGCATTACAATAGTCTAAACGACAAGAGATAAAAGCATGCATCAGCACCTCCGTGTTAGCCCGAGAGAGAAACGGGCGGACTCTGGCTATATTCTTAAGATGATAAAAACCTGTCTTTGTTACATTTTTGATGTGTGGAATAAAACAGAGCTCAGAGTCAAAAATGACGCCCAGGTTCTTTACACATTGTGAAGGTTTAAAATCTTGTAGTTTTGGTAAAAGTTTCTCTCTCTTGCCTTCAGGACCAATAATTAAAACCTCTGTTTTGTCCTGGTTGAGCTGCAGGACATTCACTGCCATCCATGACTTTATATCTAAAATGCAGTTTAAAAGGGCATCAATTGGCCCTGTGTCATCAGGAGACACGGCGATGTACAGTTGCACATGGCTCTATGGTGGATCACATGGTTCTACGATAGATCACATGGTGCAACGGTGGATCACATGATTCTATGGTGGATCACATGGTTCTATGATAGATCACATGGTTCAACGGTGGAACACATGGTTCTACGGTGGATCACATTGTTCCATGGTGGATCAAATGGTTCTATAGTGGATCACATGGTTTCCACGACAGATCACATTGTTTCGTGGTGGATCACATGATTCTACGGTGGATCACATGGTTGTACAATGGATCACACAGTTCTATGGTGGATCAAATGGTTTTACGATAGATCGCATGGTTCTATGGTGGATCACACAGTTCTATGCTGGATCACATGGTTCTCCGATAGATCGCATGGCTCGATGGTGGATGACAATATGTCAGCACGTCAGAGCCTCAGAAATGTTCAGAAATGGATTCTAAAAAATGGTTAAAAAAAAACAAGATCCAGCCTGAGAAAGACACAGAGAAACTGTTATAGAACCACATAATCCACCGTAGAACCGTGTCATGCACCATCAAACCATGCGATCTATCGTAGAACCATGTGATCCACCATAAAACCGTGTGATCCATCGTAGAACTATGTGCTCTGTCGTAGAAGCATGTGATCCACCGTAGAACCATGTGATCTATCGTAGAACCATGTGATCCACCATTGAACCATGTGATCCACCGCAGAACCGTGTGTTCTACAGTGGATCACGTGGTTCTGCTGTTGAGTTTTTTTTAAACATTTTTAGAGTCCATTTCTGAACAGTTTGTGTCAGAGTCGCTGAAATGGATCTACGGTGGATCACGTGGTTCTATAGTCGATTCCATGGTTCTTTGGTGGATCACATGGTCCTACTGTGGATCACATGGTTCTACGGTGGATCACATGGTTCTATAATTGATCACATTGGTCTGTGGTGGATCACATGGTCCTACGGTGGATCACATGGTTCCGTGATGGATCACATGATTCTACGGTGGATCACATGGTTCTACAGTGGATCACATGGTTCTACAATAGATTGCATGGTTCGATGGTGGATGACACGGTTCTACGGTGGATCACATGGTTCTATAACAGTTTCTCTGCGTCTTTCTCAGGCTGGATCTTTTTTTCTGTCAAAGTTTTTTCTTAACCATTTTTTAGAATCCATTTCTGAACATTTCTGAGGCTCTGACGTGCTGACATATTGCAGTAAGCGAGTTGTGTCATTTCCGGTGTTTCTGTGACAGCGTCTCTGTATCAATCAATCAATCAATTTTATTTATAAAGCCCAATATCACAAATCACAGTTTGCCTCACAGGGCTTTACAGCATACGACATCCCTCTGTCCTTAAGACCCTCACAGCGGATAAGGAAAAACTCCCCAAAAAAACCCCTTTAACGGGGAAAAAAAAAACGGTAGAAACCTCAGGAAGAGCAACTGAGGAGGGATCCCTCTTCCAGGACGGACAGACGTGCAATAGATGTCGTACAGAACAGATCAACATGATAAATTAACAGTAATCCATATGACACAGAGAGAGAGAGAGAGAGAGAGAGATGCAGGTAATGACAGTATCTTACAACAACATTATTGAAAGTAATAATATTATAGTTATAGTTCTGGTTACTGCGGTACAATATGTTGAAAGTATGTATTAATACCTGGCAGTATACATGTGTGACAATAATCATATGTGTATAATAACAGAAGAAGTATGACTAATGACTAATGATGGCAGCAGCAGCAGGAGGCATCTGGCGGGACCACGGCAGCAGCACAACCACACACGTCACACTGTCCAGGCACCGCTGTGATATGAGTTAATCTGAGAGACAGTGGAGCACAAAGGCTCCGGAGAAGAAGCCGAGTTAGTGACATCCAGAATGGCCGGGTTAGCAAGATGCAGTAATAGGATACGAGAGAGAGAGAGAGAGAAGGAGAGAAGGGGCCCGGTGTATTATAGAGGGGTCCTCTGGCAGACTAGGCCTAAGTCAGCCTAACTAAGGGCTGGTACAGGACAAGCCTGAGCCAGCCCTAACTATAAGCTTTATCAAAGAGGAAAGTCCTAAGTCTAGTCTTAAATGTGGAGACGGTGTCTGCCTCCCGGACCGTAACAGGAAAGAGCAGGAAAGAGCAGAGGGAGAAGGAGAAGTCATGGCTAAGCTAATGTAGCTAACAAGGCTAAGAGCGTGCAAACAACAGCTAAGAGATTAGCGAGAAAGTCGTAGAAAGGAGGAGAGCTATAGGTGCTTAAACAGAACCAGTGTGGGTTATGACTTGAAGTAGACGTTAAAGCAACTGAGGTGAGAAAGCAGGCAAGTGGAATTCACCAGAGCAGTACAGAGACGCTGTCACAGAAACACCGGAAATGACACAACTCGCTTACCGCAATACGTCAGCATATTGGCATCTGTACTGCTCTAGTGAACTCTACCAGCCTGCTTTCTGCTTTCTCACTTCAGTCGCTTTAACGTCTACTCCAAGTCTTAACTCACACTAGTTCTGTCTAAGCACTTATAGCTCTCCTCTATGCAACGACTCTCTTGCTAATCTCTTAGCTGTTGTTTGCACGTTGCTAGCCTTGATAGCTACATTAGCTTAACAGTTAGCAATGGCTTCTCCCTCTGCTCTTTCTTGCTTGGTGTGCCAAATGTTCAGTTATGCCTCTGCCTCCTTTAGCAACAGTGGTAACTGTGACAAGTGTAGCTTATTTGCTGTGTTGGAGGCGAGGCTTAGTGAATTAGAAGCGTGGCTCCGCACCATGGGAAACCATTCAGTAGCTGCGGTAGTTAGCCAGCCCCCTGTAGCTGGTACAGAGCCACATAGCATAGCCTCATAGCCACATAGGATAGCCACATAGCATAGCGGTCCTCTGGTAACACCTGTGCAGCCGGGAGGCTGGGTAACTGTTCGTGAGAAATGCAGCTCCAAGCCGAAGCCCACGGTTCACCACCAGCTTGTGCACGTTTCCAACCGCTTTTCCCCACTCAGCGACACACCCGCTGAGGACAAAACTCTGGTTATTGGCAGCTCTATTCTGAGAAACGTGAAGTTAGCAACACCAGCGGCCATATGTCAAATGTATCCCTGGGACCAGAGTGGGCGACACTGAATCAAATTTAAAGCTGCTGGCTAAAGCTAAATGTAGATTCAGTAAGATCATTATTCACGTCGGTGGCAATGACACCCGGTTATGCCAGTCGGAGGTCACTAAAATTAATATTGCCTTGGTGTGTGAATATGCAAAAACGATGTTGGACTCCGTAGTTTTCTCTGGACCCCTCCCAAATCTGACCAGTGATGACATGATTAGCCGCATGTCATCATTTAATCGCTGGCTGTCCAGGTGGTGTCCAGCAAACGATGTGGGTTTCGTTAATAATTGGCAAACTTTCTGGGGAAAACCTGGTCTTATTAGGAGAGACGGCATTCATCCCACTTTGGATGGAGCTGCTCTCATTTCTAGGAACCTGGCAAACTTTATTAGTAATTTAAATCCCTGACAACCCAGAGTTGAGACCAGGACTCAGAGTTGCAGTCCTATACGCCTCTCTGAGCTTCTAGTTCAGTTACCCAGCCATAGTTTTCATAGCTTTATACAAACGGTGTCTGTCCCCCGACCACCTAAATTATTTAAATCTAAAATTAAACAAAGAGGAGTTGTGCATAACAACCTCATAAAAATTAAAACCTCTTCTGTGACAGAAAGACAAAACAGGAGAATTAAATGTGGACTGTTAAATATCAGGTCTCTATCGTCTAAAGCAGTGTTAGTAAACGAATTAATATCAGATAATCATATTGATTTACTCATTCTCACTGAAACCTGGCTGTGTCCAGATGAATATGTTAGTCTAAATGAGCCCACTCCTCCCAGTCATAATAATACCCACATTCCTCAAGGCAGCGGCCGAGGAGGGGGAGTTGCAGCCATTTTTAACTCTAGTCTGTTAATCAGCCCTAAACCTAAACTAGATTATAATTCATTTGAAAGCCTCGTTCTTAGTCTTTTACATCCGACCTGGAAAACCTCGCAGCCACTTTTATTTGTTATAGTGTACCGTGCTCCTGGCCCGTATTCTGAATTTGTTTCTGAATTCTCAGAGTTTTTATCCAGGTTAGTTCTTAAATCAGATAAAGTTATTATTGTAGGCGATTTTAACATTCATGTCGACGTTGATAATGACTCCCTGGCTACCGGGTTTATCTCATTATTAGACTCCATTGGTTTCAGTCAGGGTGTACATGAACCCACTCACTGTTTTAACCATACCCTCGATCTAGTTCTGACGTATGGAATTGAAATTGATAATCTAACAGTCTTTCCACAGAATCCCTCGCTATCGGATCATTATCTGATTACTTTTGATTTCTTTTTACTCGATTACACGCCACTCAGCAACAGTTACTATACTAGATGTTTATCAGATAGTGCTGTCGCAAAATTTAAGGAAAAGATTACTCCGTCGTTAAATTCATTACCAAGTCCCTCAGTAACGGAGGTTTCCCGTGCCGACTTTAACCTCTCCTGAATTGATCATCTTGTCGATAGCACCGTAGGCTCGCTGCGAACAACACTTGACTCTGTAGTTCCTCTTAAAAAGAAGTTAACAAAGCAAAGAAAGTTCGTTCCTTGGTATGACTCTCAAACCCGTAAGTTAAAACAAATATCACGAAAATTTGAAAGGAATTGGCGATTAACCAAACTGGAAGAATCTCGTTTAATCTGGACAGACAGTCTCAAAACTTATAAGAGGGGCCTCCGCAATGCCAGAGCAAACTATTACTCAGCTCTAATAGAAGACAATAAGAACAACCCCAGGTTTCTTTTCAGCACTGTAGCCAGGCTGACTGAGAGTCAAAACTCTATTGAGCCTTGTATTCCCTTAGCCCTTAGCAGTAATGATTTTATGAGCTTTTTTAATGACAAAATTCTAACTATTAGAGGCAAAATTCATGACCTCCTGTCCTCAGATAGTACCTATCTAACCTCAAACACAGCTGTAAAATCTAATATATATTTAGATTGCTTCTCCCCAATTTCTCTTCAAGAATTGACTGCAGTGATTTCTTCATCTAAATCATCAACGTGTCTCTTAGACCCCATCCCAACTAGGCTACTTAAGGAGGTCTTACCTTTAGTTAACACCCATATATTAGATATGATCAATATATGCTTATTAACAGGCTATGTACCACAGCCTTTTAAGGTAGCTGTAATTAAACCTCTCCTAAAAAAGCCCACCCTGGATCCAGAGGTGTTAGCAGGGCTGTTTCAAGCCACTCTGGGAGCCCTAGGCAAGAGGCACCTTGGAGGCCCCACCCCCCCAGATACCAGTGCAAGTATCATGGTTCTGAGTAGTATCAGGATACCACAGATAAAATGAGTCAGATGTGCCTTTTGTCATTTATAAAAAGATAAATCACTTTTCTATAATACACCAATGATATTTCAATGGAATAAATTACTTACTGACTTATTCATACTTCAAAATTAGCATCAATAAGAGATTAACATAGGGGGGATCAAAATAAAATAAATAAATGAAATAAAAATCAACCAGCCACCCTCCTCCCCTGACAAGTAAAGAACAGTCCCTAAAGTGCGGTGAGGTTTGTGGACCGTTACCTGTCACAAAAGAGAGAAATGTGAACGGCTCATTTCTCCTCTGACACATCACACCTGTGTGCCACCACAGCTCGGCTGTTCATGTATTTCTGGGCAGTCATGAAATCAACAAAGAGGAAATTATTGGACCTGGAGATGGACTTCCCCGTCGCCGGTAAGTCTTATCTTGCGGCGTATTTGACAGGAATTCGGCGTCTGTGACCCCCGTTCAACCCACAACTGGCAGGATTCGCCTTTCGTTTCTGCTGCTGGTTGAAATCTGTACTTGCATAGTGTGCTGAATGATTTGTTTTGCTTGTGCAAGTGGATGAATGACTCATCCTCTTGCTCACCCGCTCACCCTCTTGCGATTGGACTTTGAACTTATCCCAGAGTAGTGGTACCATAATACTACAGTACTCCAATAATGCTAGTGCGGGTGGCAACCAATCACGCTGGATATGGTCTCAATTTGTGTGACGCGTGAAAAGAGACAGAAATGCTGTGTGTACGTCTGATCACCCTACTTCCACTGCCACTCGCAAGCAGCAGCTAGTAGGGGGCCCCATTAAGGAGAATTCCAACGTGTTGTCATTGTTGCAGTGTCTTGGGGTTCCATCATATTGTCATTGATATGGACTAATGTCAGCTGTCTCTGGGGGCCCCCTTCCAGCTCAGGGCCCTAGACAATTGCCTTGTTTGCCTGTCCGGTTGCGACGGCCCTGGGTGTTAGCCAACTATAGACCAATATCTAATCTTCCCTTTATGTCAAAGATCCTTGAGAAAGTAGTCGCAGACCAGCTGTGTGATTTTCTCCAGGATAACAATCTATTTGAGGAATTTCAGTCAGGATTTAGAGTGCATCATAGCACTGAGACAGCTCTAGTTAAAATTACAAATGACCTTCTGATTGCTTCAGACAAAGGACTTGTCTCTGTACTTGTTTTATTAGATCTTAGTGCAGCGTTTGACACAATTGACCATCAAATTCTACTGCAGAGACTGGATCACTTAATTGGCCTAAAAGGTTCTGCACTGAGCTGGTTTAAATCTTATTCTCCAGTTAGCCTATCAGCCCTGACTTGGAGTTGAGGACGCCATCATCTACCTGCTCAACTGTGTCTACGCCCATTTGGATAAGCCGGCCAGCACTGTGAGGGTCATGTTTTTTGACTTCTCTAGTGTGTTCAACACCATACGTCCAGCTCTACTGGGTGACAAGCTGACAGCAATGCAGGTGGATGCCCCCCTGGTGTCCTGGATTGTAGACTACTTGACTGGAGTATGTGCGCTTGCAGCGCTGTGTGTCAGACAGAGTGGTCAGCAATACTGGGGCCCCGCAGGGGACTGTCCTCTCTCCCTTCCTCTTCACCCTCTACACCACGGACTTCAGCTATCGCACTGAGACCTGCCATCTTCAGAAGTTTTCTGATGACTCTGCTATAGTTGGATGTATCAGCAAGGGTGATGAGGATGAGTACAGGGCAGTTGTGGATAACTTTGTCACATGGTGTGAGCAGAACCATCTGCAGCTCAACGTGGCAAAGACTAAGGAACTGGCGGTGGATCTGAGGAGGACCAAGACACCGGTGACCCCTGTTTCCATCCAGGGGGTCAGTGTGGACATTGTAGAGGACTATAAGTAGCTGGGGGTACACATTGACAATAAACTGGATTGGGTTAAGAACACTAACGCTCTCTACAGGAAGGGCCAGAGCCGTCTCTATTTTCTGAGGCGACTGAGGTCCTTCAACATCTGCCGGACTATGCTCAGGATTTTCTATGAGTCTGTGGTGGCCAGTGCTATCCTCTATGCTGTAGTGTGCTGGGGCAGCAGGCTGAGGGTGGCGGACGCCAACAGACTCAACAAACTGATCCGCAAGGCCAGTGACATTGTGGAAATGGAGTGTGACTCTCTGATGGTGGTGTCAGAGAGGAGGATGCTGTCTAAGCTATGAACTATCTTGGACAATGTCTCACACCCGCTCCACCATGTGCTGGTCAGGCACAGGAGTACTTTCAGTGGGAGACTCATACCACCAAGATGTACCACTGAGCGCCACAGGAAATCATTCCTGCCTGTGGCCATCAAACTGTACAACTCCTCCCTCTGAGTGGCCCTGACACTTTTTCACACACTGCAATAATCTAATTTAACTTGTGCAATAACCCCATTCACCCTGACTATATATATTCTGTTTGTGTAAATAATCTTGTTCAGTTTACAATATATATATGTATATATATATATATTTCTTTACGTTTATGTTTGTTAATAATTCCTGTTTATTTAACTATATATTTGTTAATACTATTGTTTAAATTTCTTATATTTTCATGTATCTTTCCTCTCTTGCAAGGAGCACCTGTAACATAAATAATTTCCCCTCGGGGATCAATAAAGTATTTCTGATTCTGATTCTGATTCTGATTTATCTGATCGTTTTCAGTTTGTTCACGTTCATAATGAATCGTCCTTACGTACCAAAGTTTGTTTTGGAGTTCCACAAGGTTCTGTGCTCGGACCAATCCTATTTACTCTATATATGCTTCCTTTAGGTAACATCATTAGAAATCACTCTATAAATTTCCATTGTTATGCGGATGATACTCAGTTGTATTTATCAATGAAGCCAGAAGAAAGTAATCAATTAACTAAACTTCATAACTGCCTTAAAGACATAAAAACCTGGATGAGCACCAATTTCCTGATGTTAAATTCAGACAAAACTGAAGTTATTGTTCTTGGCCCCAAACAACTCAGAGACTCTTTATCTGATGACATAGTTTCTCTAGATGGCATTGCTCTGGCTTCTGGCACTACCGTAAGAAACCTCGGAGTAACATTTGATCAAGATTTGTCTTTTAATTCTCATTTAAAACAAACCTCACGGACTGCATTTTTTCATCTGCGTAATATTGTGAAAATTAGGCCTATCCTGACCCGAAAAGATGCAGAAAAATTGGTCCACGCTTTTGTTACCTCAAGGCTGGATTACTGTAACTCTCTATTATCAGGTAGCTCTAGTAAGTCCTTAAAAACTCTCCAGCTAATTCAGAATGCAGCAGCACGTGTACTAACAGGAACTAAAAAACAAGATCATATTTCTCCTGTTTTAGCTTCTCTGCAGTGGCTCCCTGTAAAATCCAGAATTGAATTTAAAATCCTTCTGTTAACTTATAAAGCTCTAAATGGTCAAGCTCCGTCATATCTTAGAGAGCTCATAGTGCCATATTATCCCACCAGAACACTGCGCTCTGAGAACGCAGGGTTACTCGTGGTCCCTAAAGTCTCCAAAAGTAGATCAGGAGCCAGAGCCTTCAGCTATCAGGCTCCTCTCCTGTGGAATCATCTTCCTGTTACGGTCCGGGAGGCAGACACCGTCTCCACATTTAAGACTAGACTTAAGACTTTCCTCTTTGATAAAGCTTATAGTTAGGGCTGGCTCAGGCTTGCCCTGTACCAGCCCCTAGTTAGGCTGACTTAGGCCTAGTCTGCCGGAGGACCCCCCTATAATACACCGGGCACCTTCTCTCCTTCTCTCTCTCTCTCTCTCTCTCTCTCTCTCTCTCTCTCTCGTGTCCTATTATTGCATCTTGCTAACTCAGCCATTCTGCATGTCACTAACTCGGCTTCTTTGTGCTCCACTGTCTCTCAGATTAACTCATATCACAGCGATGCCTGGATAGTGTGATGTGTGTGGTTGTGCTGCTGCCATGGTCCTGCCAGATGCCTCCTGCTGCTGCTGTTATCATTAGTCATTAGTCATACTTCTACTGTTATTATACACATGACTATTGTCACACATGTATACTGTCAGATATTAATACATACTTTCAACATATTGTACCACAGTAGCCAGAACTATAACTATAATATTATTACTTTCATTAATGTTGTTGTAATCTACTGTCATTACCATCTGTCCTGCATCTCTGTCTGTCTGTCTGTCTGTCTCAACATGAGCAACGTGATGACGTAATTAAAAAGCGCGGCAAAACAACGGAGAGGAGGGAGAAAGCAGAAAGCACACTGGACATGGACATACAAGAAGAAACCAACTAGGCCTACTACTCCACGTATGTGCGTGTGGACATGCTCTGATAACCACTCTGTGGACATACATCAGCGTGTTGAAAACTGTCAAAAGACAACGAAGAGAGCTTGCACTGGCCTGTGCAGCTTTGATGGCTGCTGAACCACTACCACGTCACCCTCCGTATGTCTGGGAATGAAGGCGCAGTAAGCAGTTTTGGGAAGTTGCCGTGAGGGGACATTTTACACACCAACTTTGGCTTAAGCATTTCAGAATGTCAAGAGAGTTGTTCAGCCAGTTGTGTGCCATGATTGGACCATACGTTGGAGCACAAATCCCAAGTCATTGACCACCTGTGCCAACTGACAAGCGGGTCGCTATTGCAGTCTACAAGCTTGCCACCTGCGCTGAATATCGAGTAGTTGCAGAAACATTTGGTGCAAGTAAAACAACAGTCCATCGTTGTATCTACATTGTATGCCAAGCCATAAAATCTAAGCTGATGCCCCAGTAAGTCACATTACCCGACGCAATGGAGGCACAAGATATAGTGGAACGCAACTACTCATTACACCATGTACCACAGGTATATGGCGCACTCGATGGCACTCATATGCCAATCCTACCTCCAGCAGCTGGGTACAGGGATTATGTAAACAGAAAGGGATGGCCATCTATCGTGCTTCAGGCACTTGTTGATGACTAGATGATCATTCGTGATCTGTGTGTTGGTTCCCCAGGATGTGCACACGATGCAGCAGTGTTCAACACTTCCAATCTATTCAGGTAAGCTAATTTTCTTTTTGTGTAGCTTCATATTTTAAATGCAGCTTTGAGTTAAAAAGTTGGGACGTAGACTGAAACAAATAATTTAAGACTAAATAGACTATTACTTTGGATAAACAAGCATCAGTTATTTAAAATTTTCTCAACTGATCTAATCCATCTTGGCAGAATTATTTGACTAATGATTAATATGACTTCTTGTCATATTTCTTGGCTGGGAAATTGTACTTATTTCTGTATTTGCAGACATCCTGAGAGACATCCGCAAGCCCCCAAAGAAATAGAAGGAGTCCAGGTACCTGTTCTCATTGCTGTAGACCCGGCCTACCCTTTGTTGCCATGGCTGATCAAGGGATTCTCTGGTTCTGACCTCCCGGAGGAAAAGCTGATCTTTAATGAGCAGCTGAGCAGAGTATGTGTCAAGGTTGAACATGCTTTTGGTCACCTAAAGGCCAGATGGAGAATCCTTGCAAAACGTTCAGACATTAAGCACTCATTTATGCCTACAGTTGTAGTGGCTTGTTGCGTGCTGCATAACCTGTGTGAGAAGGAAAAGCAAGTGCCAGTACTTGCTGCTCCCCCAGTTCACCCTGTTGTCCCCCAGCAGCCACCTCACCGAGCATGTCAGGACCAACCAGGCCAAACAGTTTTGGCAGTCAGAGATGCTCTTGTCCAACGTGTGGTTACCAGGGTTCGCCAAGGTGGTCCCTGAGGTAGTGTGGTAAAGACAATGGTTTTTGTTGTTTTACTGGTCACAGTTTCCTTTTGATAAGCAGTGTTGGGAGCATTACATTCAGAATGTATTAAAATTCATTACTAATTACCTGTTAAAAATGTGCCCAGTTACATAATTCAAGTTTTAAGACACTAAGTAATGTAATGTGATTACTTTCCTTTACTTTTGGATGACCTCAGTATGGACTGAAACAAATGTAAATTAGGACAAAAGAAGAAAGTTAATTTTGTTTTTCTGTCATTAATCTTAATATTCAGTGAAGTGTTGAGCACATGCATTGTTACAGACTACTATATTATTATTTGGAAAAAAAACATGTAATCCTTTTTGTTTTTTTCTCCAGACACATATCTGTAATCTAATTACATTTTTTTTCTGTATCCACATGACCTAAACAAGTGTTTGGTTACTCCAAAACTTGTTGACAAGTATGATGAGTTACTTTGTTGTTACTTGTTGTCCTTCAAGTTGATACAGTTGTGTTAACATGTGATGATGCCATTACTTGTGATGTAATAAATCTAAGAAATTACTTGATTGACCTTTTTGTTTTTGGAAAGAAATATTTAGGTTTTTCTTCTGTGTTCTCCAAGTAAAGAACACATTTACTTAAAACTTTTATTGCAAAAAGTATAGTGCAATATAACTGTTCTTACATCAATTCATTAATTAAATAAAATACTTTACTTATTGAAAAGCCGTCAAAGCTCTACTGTGTAAATATTGTATATAAATTTAAGTCCAAAGTGAACACGAGTTACATTCAAACAATATTTGCTTAGTCACATAAAGTGCAAAACATTCAAACTAGTCTTTTGCTTAGTCACAAAGTGCAAAACTTTTAGCTGCACACCTTAAACAGTAACCGCTTATTCAAGGCAATAATAAAACTTCTGTCAATGCCTACTCACAATTATGCAGATAGACGTAGAACTATATCCTTATGAACACAAATACCTCAAAACATAACGGTAAGAAAAAAGACTGAGGTAAACAGGTGTGAACAAGTTCTGAAATGGTCCTACAGGTTGAAGTATGATGAGAAAGAATCACTAGTTGGATTCATTTCACATGATGCTCCCTGACTATAATGGGAGTGTGAGTGTGAGGTGGCATGTGCATGGTGTGAGGATGGAGGTGGCTGTGAATGGTGAAAGGGATGCTGATGGGATGGGTTGCCCTACCTGTTTAATCCTGCCATATATTCAGCAGCTTGAGTACATCTTTCAAAACACTGTACAGCTTGATTAAGGACACCAGAAATGGACTGCAAGGTCTCCTGCTCCCTGTCTGCCTGCTCCTTTTGCATTTTTAAGAGAGACTCCCACATGGTGTGCACGCTGCTGGTATCAGAAGATCTGCGTCTAACTGAAGACCTTCTCTAGTAGCCTCATGTTCTGGTTGTATTGTTAGTCAGTTGTTCGACATCTCCACCTGAATCCTGGACATCAGAGGTATCCTCAGCTACTGCTGTGAAATTAGATGGAGAAAAAATATGCAAATTGTCATTACATTTTTTATTTTATAATGGTGAAGAAAAAATGACACTTATGATCATTTAATTCATCCTTACGTACACACTCAGTGGGTCTCATTTATGAACAAATTATTTGTGTGAACAGTTCAGAGGAAAATTTATGTAAGTATTGCTTGTTATTAGAAATCACAAGTTTAATTTGTATTTTATTGCCAGAAAATTACTTTTGATACTCAAGTACAGTTAATTTCAAACACTTTAACACTTTCACTCAATAACCTTTTTATTTAAGGGATTTCAACTTTTTTCAAAGAAATACTTTAACATGATAACTTTACCTTAGCTCGAGTATGACTTTAGGGTAATTTATACAACACTGCACAAGAGACAAAATACAACATAAACTACGTAATACACTACCCTCTGACTCGTCTTCGTTGTCGGGGTCCTGTCCATTGATGGTAGACTCATCATTACCTGAATGGGATAGAAAACAAACTTATTGTGGCTTTAAAGTGGATTTTAAAACTCTGTAACTTGACAACCAGTTAATTCATACAATAAACTTAGCCTCCTACCTGAGCTGTTAATAGATGAGCTCATCGATGTAGCAAGAGGTCTGTTGCCCAGAATTTCGTCCATTCTCTCGAAATATTTGAAGCTAGCTTTAGCTTTCCCTGCGGCACCGCTGGCAGACAAACAACGCTTCTCAGACATACAGCGTTGTTTTAGGCTCTTCCACTTACTTCGTAGGATTTGCCATGGTTTGTCGAAGCCTTTCTCCAACATTTTCTTCTGCAAATCTTGATAAAAGGTGGCGTTTCGTTGCTGCTTCCCATCTAGTATGGCATCCATGTTTGTTTCTTGCACTAACTCAAGGAACGCCAATGTTTCTTCTTCAGTCCACACATACCTCCCGTTGTTTTCGTCCGTTGCCGCCATTGCCTTCCTGGTGTAGAGGACCGTCGCTGGAATGACGTATAAGTCACGTGATGACTAAATCTCATAATTTTTCAATAAATCTGTTTCCATTGCACTTTTTCGCTTTTACCCTTTGTCGATATGCCAAATTTTTCACCTCCTCCAAGCGTGAAAACTATTTTGCGATATTTTGGGACTTTTTCGAATTTTGTGTGTTTCCATTCAGGTATTTCTATGTGCAAATCGATAATGAGCATAGAAATAGGCTGATGGAAACCCACCTAATGTGTTATACGGATTACTGTTAATTTATCATGCTGATCTGTTCTGTACGACATCTATTGCACGTCTGTCCGTCCTGGAAGAGGGATCCCTCCTCAGCTGCTCTTCCTGAGGTTTCTACCGTTTTTTCCCCGTTAAAGGGTTTTTTGGGGAGTTTTTCCTGATCAGCTGTGAGGGTCCTAAGGACAGAGGGATGTCGTATGCTGTAAAGCCCTGTGAGGCAAATTGTGATTTGTGATATTGGGCTTTATAAATAAAATCTATTGATTGATTGATTGATTGATTGATTGAACAGTCTGTGTCAGAGTTGCTGAGATGGATCTACGGTGGATCACATGGTTCTATGGTGGATCACGTGATTCTATAGTTGATCACATGGTTCTGTGGTGGATCACATGGTCCTACGGTGGATGACATGGTTCTATGGTGGATCATGTGGTTCTATAGTCGATTACATGGTTCTGTGGTGGATCACATGGTTCTGTGATGGATCAGATGGTTCTACAATGGATCACATGGTTCTATGGTGGATCACACAGTTTTATGGTGGATCACATGGTTCTACAATAGATCAAATGGTTCTATGGTGGATCACATGTACCCATGATGGATCATATGGTTCTACGGTGGATCATGTGGTTCTATAACAGTTTCTCTGCATCTTTCTCAGACTGGATCTTTTTTCTGTGAAAGTTTTTTTTTTTTTTTTTTTTAAAAACATTTTTTAGAATTAATTTCTGAACAGTTTGTGTCAGAGTCGCTGAGTCATTCTGAGTGTTCCTGAACGCACCACTGACATCATCGTCCTCCATCGGCTAAAACATGACAACAGAACTTGCTAGCGCTAGCTAATGTCTGTAGAGAACTGTTTCGCCTCCAGCTATGCCTCACCCACCAACAAATGTCATACTCTTTACTAACAGTTCATCGTTCATTCAGTCATTCATTCATTCATTCATTCATTCATTCAGTCATTCATCAAACTAGTTTGTATCTCAGCATGCTGAAGTTGTAAAGGCACTACATGCAAGAATTGTATCCATGTGGTGTCTGGAGATGACTCAGACGTAGACTCCTGAGACATCTGACACTGTGGAGCAGTACTTTCCTACTTAGTATTCAGATATTGAAATAAAAACAATAAAGCTACTATTAAAATTCCATGTAAAAGGGTGTGGCTCTTCTTCCACCAATGACTGGTTTTGGTGCAAAACAAATGCTTGCAATCAATTCAGAATCCTGAGCAACCCCCAGTTTGACCCCTCACAAGCTATTTAAGGCAGAGGTAAACATTTTCATTTTCCCACCGATAAGGTTCCGGGTACCCTGACTTCCAGCAGCTCGCACAGATTTCCCTACAGGAATTGAATTTAAATCTTTTTATGTGTTACTCGACATCTTTACGAACATGTGTGGGACATGTGAGGGGCATGCGTGTGAAATGTGAGGGACACGTGTGGGACATGTGTGGGACATATGTAGGACATGTGTGGGACATGTGTGGGACATGTGAGGGGCATGCGTGTGAAATGTGAGGGACACGTGAGGGACATGTGTGGGGCATGTGAGGTACATGTGAGGGACACGTGTGGGACATGTGAGGGCCATGCCTGGGACATGTGTGGGACATGTGAGGGCCATGCCTGGGACATGTGAGGGACATGCGTGGGACATGTGAAGGACACATGAGGGACATGTGTGGGACATGCGTGGGATATTCGTGGGACATGTGAGGGACGTTAGAGGGTGCTAAAAATCAAGATATTTCTGTGCTTTGTTCATACATCACCTTTCCTGCGCACAGGTTTGGTTGAGTCCTTGATCAGAGTCCTGGACCTGAGACCTTGATCAAAGTCCTGGACCTGATTCAACACTGCAAGATGGCGCCCCCAGTGCGGGTGCCTGTTACAGCAGCTCCTGCACACCGCTGAGCTTTTTTCAATTTCTTTTTCATTTAACTTTCTTATTTGGAGTTTTTTTCAGTTAGCTAGCTAGCACTTATGTTCTGTTTTGTTATGGAGATGAAGACTGCTCTCTTTACAGCGGCCTTTCTCCTATTTTTCCACAGACATGATCATGTGCGGGGACCCGGCACCCAGCTGTGGCTCCATTGTTTACACTCAGGACCAGCTGTCAGCGCTGTGTCACACCGCTGTGCGGCCCGAGGAGAGGCACAATATTCCCCACAAACTGTGGAGAAGGAGACGGGGATGTTGCACCGGAGTACAGCACCGACACCGGAGGAGACAGTATAAACCCGTCCTCCCGTCAGTCTCCCTCTGACTCGCCATCAGAGGGAGACTGACAGAGCAGCGTGCTGGTGTTTACCGACACATGGCTGAACGCAGAAGTACCGGACACGATCGCCGTGCTGGACGGATTCAAGTTCGTCAGACACGACAGGACAGCAGACAGCGGTAAGAGGAAAGGAGGGGGGCTGGCTGTATTTGTGAATGACAGATGGTGTAACTCTGGGCACATCACTATCAAGGAACAGCATTGCTGCAGGGACATTGAGCTGCTGGCTGTTGGCAAGAGACCATATTATCTACCCAGGGAGTTTTCTCATGTCATTATGGTAGCAGTGTATGTCCCCCCGTCTGCGAAGGCTGAGTCTGCTTGTGACGTTCTCCACTCTGTTACATGTAGGCTGCAGACACAGCACCCTCAGGCCCTCCTTCTGATCTCTGGGGACTTCAACCACGCCTGTCCATCCACCACCCTGCCCACCTTCACCCAGTATGTTTCCTGCCACACCAGACACACTGGATTTATTTTATGCCAACACCAAGGAGGCATACCACTCATCCCCCCTGCCCCCCCTGGGAAGAGCTGATCACAACCTGGTTCATCTTCTGCCTGTCTACAGACCTCTGGTGCAGAGAGAACCAGCAACCACCCGCACTGTGAAGATGTGGCCTGAGGAGGCCGAGGAGGCCCTGAAAGACTGCTTCAAGACCACTATGTGGGAGGTACTCAGTGATTCCCATGGACAGGAACACTGACAGACTGACATCATGCATTAAGGACTATGTTAACTTCTGTGTGGAAAGCACCGTACCCACCAGGACTGTACGCTGCTTCTCCAACACCAAACTCTGGTTTACTCCAGATATAAAAGCTCTCCTGAAGGAGAAGCGGAGAACTTTTAACTGGAACTAAGGAGGAGCTGGAGGCCGTGCAGAAGGAGTCTGGAGAGGTCTGAAAACCATCTCAGGACACAAACAACCAGACTCCCAGGCCAGAGGTGACCAGCAGTGGGTGAATGATCTGAATCTGTTCTTCAATAGATTTGATCAGTCTGCCCCTCCCCTGGCCCAGACATCACGGCTGCAACCCCCCTCACCGTTCCTCTTCACCCTCTACACTGCAGACTTTTCATACGACACCCCCACCTGTCACCTGCAGAAGTTCTTTGACGACTCTGCCATCATTGGCCTCATCACAGATGGGGACGACAGGGAGTACAGAGAACTGAACCAGGACTTTGTGGACTGGTGCCTGAGGAACCACCTTCAGATCAATGCGGGTAAAACCAAAGAGCTGATGGTGGATTTCCGCAGGCGCAGACTCCTCCCCCCAACACCGGTGAACATCCAGGGAAAGGACATTGAGATGGTGACATCTTATAAGTACCTGGGTGTTCATCTTAACAATAAACTGGACTGGACTGATCACATAACAGCACTGTACAGGAAAGGCCAAAGCAGACTCTACCTGCTGAGGCGGCTCAGGTCTTTTGGAGTGCAGGGGGCGCTCCTGAAGACCTTCTTTGACACTGTGGTGGCATCAGCCATCTTTTACAGAGTAGTCTGCTGGGGCAGCAGCGTCTCAGCTGCAGATAGGAAGAGACTGGACAAGCTGATCAAGAAGGCCAGCTCTGTCCTGGGATGCTCTCTGGACACTTTAGGGACACCATGGACACTCTAGGGACACTATGGACACTCTAGGGACACTATGGATGGACATTTCAGGGACACCATGCACATTTTAGGGACACCATGGACACTTTAGTGACACCATGGATACTTTAGGGGCACCATGGACACTTTATGGACACTATGGATGGACACTTTGGGGACACCATGGATACTTTAGGGGCACCATGGACACTTTATGGACACTATAGATGGACACTTTGGGGACACCATGGACACTTTAGGGACACTATGGATGGACACTTTGGGGACACCATGGACACTTTAGGGACACCATGGACACTCTAGGGACACTATGGACACTTTAGGGACACTATGGATGGACATTTCAGGGACACCATGCACATTTTAGGGACACCATGGATACTTTAGGGGCACCATGGACACTTTATGGACACTATGGATGGACACTTTAGGGACACTATGGACGGAAACTTTAGGGACACTATGGACATTTTAGGGACACCGTGGACAGTTTATGGACACTGTGGACGGACACTTTAGGGACACTATGGATGGACACTCTATGGACACTATGGATGGACACTTTAGGGACACTATGGACGGACACTTTAGGGACACTGTGGACATTTTAGGGACACCATGGACACTTTAGGGACACTGTGGACATTTTAGGGACACCATGGACACTTTACGGACACTATGGACGGACACTTTAGGGACACCATGGACACTTTAGGGACACTATGGATGGACATTTTAGGGACACCATGGACATTTTAGGGACACCATGGATACTTTAGGGACACCATGGACACTTTAGGGACACTATGGATGGACATTTTAGGGACACCATGGACATTTTAGGGACACCATGCACATTTTAGGGACACCATGGACACTTTAGGGACACTATGGATGGACACTTTAGGGACACCATGGACATTTTAGTGACACCATGGACACTTTAGGGACACCATGGACACTTTAGGGACACTATGGATGGACACTTTAGGGACACCATGGACATTTTAGTGACACCATGGACACTTTATGGACACCATGGACACTTTAGGGACACTATGAATGGACATTTTAGGGACACCATGGACATTTTAGGGACACCATGGATACTTTAGGGACACCATGGACACTTTATGGACACCATGGACACTTTAGGGACACTATGAATGGACATTTTAGGGACACCATGGACATTTTAGGGACACCATGCACATTTTAGGGACACCATGGACACTTTAGGGACACTATGGATGGACACTTTAGGGACACCATGGACATTTTAGTGACACCATGGACACTTTAGGGACACCATGGACACTTTAGGGACACTATGGATGGACACTTTAGGGACACCATGGACACTTTATTGACACCATGGACACTTTATTGACACTATGGACACTTTAGGGACACTATGGACACTTTAGGGACACCATGGACACTTTATTGACACCATGGACACTTTATGGACACTATGGACACTTTAGGGACACTATGGACACTTTAGGGACACCATGGACACTTTAGGGACACCATGGACACTTTATGGACACCATGGACACTTTAGGGACACTATGGATGGACACTTTAGGGACACCATGGACACTTTAGGGACACCATGGACACTCTAGGGACACTATGGACACTTTAGGGACACTATGGATGGACATTTCAGGGACACCATGCACATTTTAGGGACACCATGGATACTTTAGGGGCACCATGGACACTTTATGGACACTATGGATGGACAATTTAGGACACTATGGACGGAAACTTTAGGGACACTATGGACATTTTAGGGACACCGTGGACAGTTTATGGACACTGTGACGGACACGGACACTTTAGGACACTATGGATGGACACTCTATGGACACTATGGATGGACACTTTAGGACACTATGGACGGACACTTTAGGGACACTGTGACATTTTAGGGACACCATGGACACTTTAGGACACTGTGGACATTTTAGGACGACACCATGGACACTTTACGGACACTCTGGACGGACACTTTAGGGACACCATGGACACTTTAGGACACTATGGATGGACATTTTAGGACACACACCATGGACATTTTAGGGACACCATGGATACTTTAGGGACACCATGGACACTTTAGGGACACTATGGATGGACATTTTAGGGACACCATGGACATTTTAGGGACACCATGCACATTTTAGGACACCATGGACACTTTAGGGACACTATGGATGGACACTTTAGGACACCATGGACATTTTAGTGACACCATGGACACTTTAGGACACCATGGACACTTTAGGGACACTATGGATGGACACTTTATTTAGGACACCATGGAAATTTTAGTGACACCATGGACACTTTATGGACACCATGGACACTTTAGGACACTATGAATGGACACTTTAGGGACACCATGGACATTTTAGGGACACCATGAACACTTTATGGACACCATGGACACTTTAGGGACACAATGAATGGACAATGTAGGGACACCCTGGACATATTAGGCACACCATGGATACTATAGGGACACCATGGACACTTTAGGGACACTATGGATGGACACTTTAGGGACACCATGGACATTTTAGTGACACCATGGACACTTTAGGGACACCATGGACACTTTAGGGACACTATGGATGGACACTTTAGGGACACCATGGACATTTTAGGGACACCATGGACACTTTATGGACACCATGGACACTTTAGGGACACTATGAATGGACATTTTAGGGACACCATGGACATTTTAGGGACACCATGGATACTTTAGGGACACCATGGACACTTTAGGGACACCATGGACATTTTAGGGACACCATGGATACTTTAGGGACACCATGGACACTTTATGGACACCATGGACACTTTAGGGACACCACAGCTGTTTGCTGTTTTTTTGCACATACAGTCACTTGCACTAGATGTGTTCACTGCACATTATTATTATTATTATTATCATTAGTAGTAGTAGTAGTAGTAGTAGTAGTAGTATCATTATCACAGTTTCTTGTATTTTTTGTACTTTATTTTGCATGCAGTTTTTAAGTTTAAATTTTGAAATTTTTAATCTGACTCTTTCCCCTTGACTGCTGTAACACTGAAATTTCTCAATTGTGGGATCAATAAAGGTGTATCTTATCTTATCTTATCTTATCTTATCTTATCTTATCTTATCTTATCTTATTCCTGGATCAGAGTCCTGGATCTGAGTCACCTCTGCTGGTCTGCAGGTGCTGGACTCACCTACAGGAGACCTCTCAGCCACCATGGCAGTGTAAGGTCCGTCAAGGAACTTGGGCTCGTTGTCGTTGATGTCCTGGACTTTGATGATGAACTGGGACTCAGGTTCGACCGGCAGGTTGGTGAGGTGGTCTCGAGCCTGTGCTCTCAGGGTGTAGTACGGCTGCTGTTCCCGGTCCAGCCTCTTGATGGCATGAATGTCTCCTGTCCTCTCATCGATGGTGAAGACGGACATTGCTCCGTCACCGCTCAGGATGTACCTGACCCGACCGTCAGCTCTGTCCACGTCAGAGTGGAGCTGCAGAGACAACAAACGACCACGATAATCATCAGAACATATTTACTGTACGTGTCATGTAGCCTTAACGACTGTATGAACACAGTGAAGATGGTCTCTGATGGACTCGTCTGTCTCTGCAGGAGAAAGACACAAACACTGTTTAAACTGATGTCACACGACCAGACACTGGTCAAACACCGCGTGGACTTTAAAATTCTGCTCCACACTTTCAAGGCCATCCATAAGCTCGCTCTCCCATAACCTCTCTGACCCCCTCCACATCAACACTCCCTCCCGGACACTCAGGTCGGCCTCTTCCATCAGCCTCATTGTGCCCTCTGCCAGTCTGTCCCCCACAGGGTCCAGAGCCTTCAGCTGCTCTGCCCCCTGCCTCTTGAACTCCCTCCCTCCTGACATCAGAAACACTGACTCCTTATCCATTTTCAAATCCAGCCTGAAAACCCATTTTTTAAATAGGCCTATTCTATTTAACTGCCATTGCTCTGCTGCAGACTTCACATTTTACTGTGTTGATGTTTGTCTTTTAGCCCTTTTAGATTTAATTGTCTTGTACTTGTTCTGGAAGGTGACCTTGAGTGCCTTGAAAGGCGCCTTTAAATAAAATGTATTATTATTATAAGAGAAACGTGTGTGAGACATGTGTGACCATACAACGAAACCTACAACTACCCGAATGCATCGGGCTCATAAACGCTCCCTCTGGTCTATGATGCCATGTGAACTCATCTGTTTGACACAGCGGCGCCCAGCGGGTAGCGCATGCTCTGTCGTTACAGTCAAACAGGAAGTTAAAATATGGTTCTGAAGATGCGTGAGGAAGAAACAGATGACACAGCAATCTGACCTGATCTGACCTAGTCTCGCTCACCAGACCTTTCTCAAGAAAAGAAAGGTCTGGCTGGGCCGACTCTCACTTTAAGATTGGAGAAACAAAACGTCCCGGCTTTTTGTTTTATTTCTTTCAACCAATCACAGTCGTTCTTGGCGGTGCCACAGCAGCGGTGCACTTGCAAAAACATTGCTGGGGAAAAACAGGTTTTGGTGTAACAGGCCCACAAAAATATCACCTACAGGACGTGAACCATGGCAGAAAAATGGCTACATCCCTGCAAGATCAAACACCGCAAAAGTTGGTAAAGGACGTGTTGAAAACTGCAACCGGAGGTGGTAGGGCGGGACTTCAGCGGGTGGCTCGTTCCGTCCAGTGAGAGGCTGATCTATGCAGCGAACTTCCGCCCACTCAGACTAGATCTGACCTGACCTGACCTGATCAGAGACAGAGGGGACGGGTCCCTCTTTTTGTTTGGTGGTGGCCATTTTGAAATGTGGAGATAGAGTCTGAAATTTGAGCAGCGGCTGAATTTCACTGACTGTTGGATGGTGAGCAGGGAGATCTAGGAGGTGCTAAGACACAGGGAGGTTCCCCACAGTTCATTTGAGCAGACCACTCCCCCGCTCTTCTTCCTCCCCCCCCACTTTCTCTTTCTCCTCCTCCTTCTCCCCCTGCTCTTCCTCCTCCTACTTCTCTTCCTCCCCCCTTCCTGCTCTTCCTCCTCCTCCCCCTACTCTTCCTCCTGCTCTTCCTCCTCCCCCCAGCTCTTTCTCCTCCTCCTTCTCCCCCCTTCCTGCTCTTCCTCCTCCTCCCCCTGCTCTTCCTCCTGCTCTTCCTCCTCCTGCCCTTCCTCCCCCACCTCCTCCTGACACAACGCTGTTTCCCTCTTTTTTTTTAAGATTTTTTTTTTGGGCTTTTTGCCTTTAATATACAGGACAGTGTGAAATGGGGAGATAGAGAGAGTGGGGGGACAACATGCAGCAAAAGGTCACAAGCTGGAGTCGAACTCGCGACCACTGCAGTGAGGCATGACCTCTATACGTGGGGCGCCGGCGCTATCCACTGTGCTACCGACGCCCCAATGCTGTTTCCCTCTGATGAACTGAGACAGGAGCAGCTTCCCTCTGTCGTCTATCACACACACACACACACACACACACACACACACACACACACACACACACTCACAGATGAAGGGTCAAAATTCTCCTTAGTTTGAAACAGTGACAACGGCGCTCTGATTCCACCAGGTGTTTCAAACATGTCTGACATCACCTGACGTTTATCAACACCACCAGGCGTGTTTCAGGTAACCTTCATGTTAACAGTTTGTGAATTGATCATATTAATCTGGTTTATAACCAACAGGTGAGTCACAGTCATCAATGATGACTCACTTACGTGTCATGTGATGTGTCATGTTATGTGTCATGTGATATGTCATGTCAAGTGTGTTGCATATTGTATGTGTCATGTGATGTATGGTGTTAGGTGTCATGTGATGTGACTGTGTGACACCAAAACCGGACAGGCGCTGTGCTGCTGCCAGAGGAGCCGCTGAATGAGTTCCCTCTGAGCAGTAAGTCAGTAAAAGTGTCTGAGAAGTCCGGTGTATTCCACACTACTGAAGCTGCTTCATCTTTTTGGAACCACCAAGAAGATCACTGACCTTAAAGGTGGACATCCGCCGGCTCTCGGATGAGCTGAAAAACAAGGAGTCACTTCTGGCTAGCTGCTTGGATGTGGCGCACAAGCAGTCACTGTGGATTGTCTCTCTCACTGCAGCCCTCCAGGACACAGCTCCGTGGGACTCCTCCACCTGTCCTCGGCCTTCCTCCTGCTCGACACCTCACCATCAGTCGTCCTGGGCCGAGGTGGTGGTCTGGGGTCGTAAGACAGCGGTGGAAGGGACCACTTCGCCTCCTCGCCTGTGGAGTATGGATGTGGCCCCTCCGCCGAGGGGCCACATTGGCAGCTGTCTTCCTGGTCAACAACCTCTGCATCTCGGTGTAAGATGCTGAAGGAGGCTGTGCTGAGACGCTCTGGAGGTCCCCACTACCCCAGTGACCCCAGCACCTGGTCCGGACGCTGACCGCCCACCACCTTCCCCCAGTGAGCCGCAGCCATCCTCTCCCCCCCCCCCCCCCAACCACCACCACTTTGATAGTGGGGGACTACATAGTGAGAAGCATCCGTTTCTTTAACAATGCCACTCGCTGTTTCCCTGGAGCCACAGTCCCGGTCCTCCTGGATAAGCTCCCGGGGCTGCTGTGCTCACTACCGTCCTCCATGAACCGAGTGGTTATACATGTTGGGACAAACGATTTAGCTTGCCGACAGTCTGAGCTTACCAAAAACGATTTCAGTGCCCTTTTTAACTTTTTAAGCAGCTGTGGAAAGTCCGTTTTTATCTCCGGCCTGATCCCCACACTTGGGCGAGGAGCGTGTCTCTTCTCGAGGACCCTCTCTCTCCACACCTGGCTTCTGTCAGCCTGCAATGCCCGTGGCCTTGGTTTTATTGACAATTTTAATCTGTTTTGGAACTGGTCTTCTTTCTTCAGGACCGACGGATTTCCACCCAACAGGCTGGGTAGCCACATGCTATCTGCAAACATTCAGCATGCTGTTCAATCTGCTCCACATGACTGACTGTTTACATCACACGCCCCCTCCACAGAAACTCTACCTCTACCTGCGCCAGTAGTGGCACCAAGTACTGTTACCCCTGCCAGCTCCCCCTGTCCGGCCTCATTTGTCACTAACACTCTCACCAGAAATATACCAGATAGAGACCATCATAAGGTACAGAGCACCCCGTCCACACAGCAAACCTCGTGACAATAACATCCTGCCCCCCACTTCTATACATCGCATAGGTGATGATGAGCGCACGTTCGGCATGAACATTAACTTGGCCGTGCTGAACTTGCGCTCTCTTTTAAATAAAACTTTTATCATAAATGATCTGATTTTAGATAACAAGTTGGACAGTATTCTTTTAACCAAATTTTAACTTTTTACTTTCTACCGGGGGGGTGGAACTGCATCTATAACCAGAAGCGCACTGCACTCAAATGAAGTTTCTTTTAACAGCTACTCATCATTTGAGTATCATGCCTTTGTTTTTAGCAGTCCTCCTATTCTTTGTATCACAGTTTACAGACCACCCCACCATTCCACCTCTTTTATCACTGAATTCTCAGAACTATTATCAGTCATACACACCACCTATAACAGAATTTTAATAACTGGTGATTTTAACTTACATGTTGATAATACCTCTGATCCAATGTCCAGAGAATTTTTAAACCTTTTAACCTGCATGGATTTTAAACAGCACGTCACACAGCCAACTCCCAACAGAGGACACACCCTGGACCTGGTCATAACCTATGGCCTGTCCACTGGTGTGTCCTCTGTTGTTGACCTGGCTGTGTCCGACCACTACTGTGTGTATTTTAACATCACCAGTTTTAGCCATCAGGAGGCCCCGGTGAGAACGGTGAGGAAACGCTAATTTTACAGAGCACTCCTGCAGAGATTTTACCTGCACCCTGTGATTTTATTGTGGACAATTTTAACAGTGAATTGAAGCCAACACTTGACTCAGTGGCTCCACTTTTAACCAAAACAATAAAACAAAACCTACACCCCCGTGGAGAAATGATAACATCAAAAGACTGAAAAGAAAATGCAGGAGTGCAGAGAGGAGGTGGAGAAAAACCAAACTGACAGTTCATTATGAAATATTATGCGATCAACTCAAATCCTACAATAAAACAGTCAAACAGGCAAGAATATCCCACTTTTCAAAACTCATTTCTGATCATAAAAACAACCACAAACTTCTTTTCTCCACCTTCGATCTTTTAACCAGCACCAATTTTAACAAACCATTCAACATATCAACAGACGCCCTCTGCGAGGACTTTGATGACCACTTCTGAAGTAAAATCGATGATATCAGATCCAGTCTTTTATCCCAACAGAATGTAATTTTTAGATCTGATTCCCACATCACCTTTAAAAACATTTTATGGATTCTTTGAGAAACAGATTTTAAACATAGTAAATTACTCTCTTCAGACGGGTGTCTTCCCCACTGCCTTCAAAACAGCAGTGGTGAAGCCCCTTCTGAAGAAGAGTAATTTAGATCCCAACACTTTTAATAATTACTGACCTGTATCCAACTTACCGTTTTTAAGTAAGATTTTAGAAAAACTGGTTTTTAACCAAGTAAATGATTTTTTAAAAAGAAACAGTATTTTAGAGAAATATCAGTCTGGTTTTAGGATGAACCACAGTACAGAGACAGCCCTTTTAAAGATTTTAAATGACATCAGGTTTAAAGCAGATTCACAAAAACTCACAGTCTTGGTACTACTGGATCTACAGTAGATCACCACATTTTATTAAACAGACTCAGAAACCTGGTGGGCCTCTCTGGCACTGTTTTTAACTGGTTCAGCTCTTATCTCACAGATCGTTGTTTCTTTGTAAGTATGGACACATGTTCCTCCAGAACGCGTGAAATCAGGTGTGGGGTGCCCCAAGGGTCAATTTTAGGTCCAATTCTTTTTAATCTATACATGCTTCCACAGTTACGCAGATGACACACAGTTGTACATCGCCGTGTCTCCTGATGACACAGGGCCAATTGATGCCCTTTTTAACTGCGTTGTAGACATCAAGTCATGGATGGCAGTGAATGTCCTGCAGCTCAACCAGGACAAAACAGAGGTTTTAATTATTGGTCCTGAAGGCAAGAAAGAGAAACTTTTACCAAAACTACAAGATTTTAAACCTTCACAATGTGTAAAGAACCTGGGCGTCATTCTTGACTCTGAGCTCTGTTTTATTCCACACATCAAAAATGTAACAAAGACAGATTTTTATCATCTTAAGAAGGGTCCGCCTGTTTCTCTCTCAGGCTAACACGGAGGTGCTGATGCATGCTTTTATCTCTTGTCGTTTAGAATATTGTAATGCCCTGCTCTCTGCGCTCTTCCTAGAGCGTAGAGCTCGAAACGTCACGCTATTAAAATGCACGGGAGCTCATTTTGGTGTGCGGATTCATCATTTTTCTGTTCAGGTGTGTCCAGTCTCCCCATGGGGACGTCGTTCTGGAGATCCCGCAGATCCAGAGGACTGGGGGGCTCCGCACCATGTGTGGAGTCCACCCCAGTGTGTCTGGGTCGGGGTGGTCTCTGTGGCGGCACTCCCTGTGGCCGTAGGCTGTGACACCTCTCGGTGTGGATGAGCTCCCCATAGGTGGTTCTTTCCTCACCTGGTTACTCAGTGCCCAGCCGTGTTATTGACTATATTGACCGCGTGTGTGTGTGTGTTTGTTGTATGTTTCTGCTCTGTGAAGCACTTTGTGCTGCATTTTGAATGCATGAAAAGTGCTATACAAATAGTTTGATTTGATTTGATGTGTCATGTGACGTGTCGTGTTACGTATCATGTGGTGGCTCTTGTTACATGTCATGTGAAGTGTCATGCAATGTGTCGTGTTACGTGTCATGTCACATGAGGTGTTACGTGTCATTTGACGTGTCATGTTACGTGTCATGTGGCATATTGTGTGACGTGTCTCAGTATGACATCAGAATTCGGAACGACTTGACTGGATGAAGACGAATCAGGATCAAAGTGTCCGTACCTTTCCGACGTACAGCGGCTCGTCTCCGGTGTTCTCCTCCAGGACGAAGAACTGGTTCCACACCCAGCTCCTCCTCCTCCTCTGATGGAGACGGACACCTCCTCCTGCTCCATCTCCTTCTCTTGCTCCTCCTCCTGCTGTTCCTGCCCTGCCTCCTTCTCCTGCTCCTCCTGCTCTTCCTCCTGCTGCTCCTGACACCTGACGGAGGAGGACAGAGTTCAGGGTCATCCCCTCACAGCCGAGTTCCTCCCGCAGTGACAGGACGAACACACTGAGCAAGCTCAGAAACCGGAGACACTTCATCTCTGAGAAGATGGACACCGACAAGGAGACTTCAGACTGTCCAACAAAGAGACGCCCAATATGTCCAACAAAGAGACGTCCAAATTGTCCAACAAGGAGGTCTTAGACTGTCCAACAGAGAGACATCAGACTGTCCAACAAGGAAACGTCCAATATGTCCAACAAAGAGACGTCCAATATGTCCAACAAAGAGACGTCCAAATTGTCCAACAAGGAGATCTTAGACTGTCCAACAGAGAGACATCAGACTGTCCAACAAGGAAACGTCCAATATGTCTAACAAAGAGACGTCCAATATGTCCAACAAAGAGACGCCAAAACTGTCAAACAAGGAGACATCCGATATGTCCAACAACGAAACATCAAAACTGTCCAACAAGGAGACGTCCAATATGTCCAAAAAAGAGACTTCAGACTGTCCAACAAGGAGACGTCCGAACTGTCCAACAAAGAGACGTCAGATGTCTTTTGCCTTTTTGTTCTGAAAACAAACAAAAAACAATAAATACAAAAAAAATTTCTCTGTTTTAACAAAAAATCGAAAAACTGAACTCAAAGTGGGACACTAATATGTTTCCTCCGATCGCAGAGTCTGACGAGTCTGTCAAGTCTGTCGAGTCTGACTGTACAGAGACTTAAATAGAACCTACAGTCTCACCTGCAGCTACTGGTTTGTGATGAATCAGTTCAGCTGTCCTCACATAACAGAGTGAATCTGACTGAGAGCTGAAACTGAGGTTTTTTGTTTTCAGTGGTTCAAAGTTTAAATTATCTGAAATAAACCAGTTTAGTTTAGTTTTTATAAAAATAAAAGCTTCAGTCTCACCTTCGAGTTCCAGTCCATTGATCTGTAGCCTCTCTGATTATTGGTCACACTAAGATGAACACACACTGCCTCCTGCTGCCCTGCTGTCCCCTGTCCGTCTCCTACAAAGACCCTGCTGACTCTGAGAGAGACGGAAGGACGGGGGGAGGGGGGAGGAGTCAGATTAACCAACAGGGTCGTTAAAGCTACAGTAACTTCAGCAGTTATTTTTTTCTGTCTCTACATCCTGACAAAAGAACATGAGACACATCATGTGTGGAAAAAATCCACAAACAAATGAAACCAACCAATCAGAGCCAGGAGTGTCAGTCACTGCCAACAACAACCAAACAGCTTCCTTTACGTCCACAGAAGAAGAAACTCTGGTGCTCACACACTCATCTGTCTGATCACGCGCTGATGGAGCCATCATGTGATATGAAGTACTTTAAATAGCACTTTATGGCACTGTTGTCATCACAACACTTTATCCCATGTCTGTATGATGTATACTGTTTGTTTGTAAACTGTTTGTTTTAATTACTGGCTCATCTTACGTTTTTTTTTTCTAATTGTACATGACCTGCCAAGGGACTAAGGATGTAAATTAGCAGTTCTGCTAACTCTGGCATATTTACATCAGTATCTCATACTGATGTTCATTAATATGCACTGTCCCTTCCAAATAAATGTTTAAATAAGTAAAATAAATAAATGATCATGTGATCATGTGACTTCCTGTGTCAGATCTTCTTCGGACACAACAGACTTCACCTTCAGGTCTAACGGTGTCATGATCTTCTTAGACCCAGTTAAAAGCCTTGCTGCTGCAGTTTGCACAGTCTGAAGACGATTTACAGCCTTTTTGTTAAAACACAATTATTGTAATGCACAAGTGCATTACAATAATCAATGCGAGATGAAACAAAGGCATGAATAATCACCTCCATTTCAGTTCTTGAAATCATGGACCTCAGTTTTGCAATATTCCGCAGGTGATAAAAGCAGTTCTTCACCAACTGTTTACAGTGGAGGTCCAAGGACATGTCCTTATCAACAACTCCTAGCTTACGTAAGCTAGGTTGGACAGAGAGGCCTGACAGACCTAAATGCTGCTTTATGAGGGGAATGGCATTGTCTAGGACAATGATCAGTGTTTCAGTCTTGGCAGAGTTCAGTTGAGGAAGATTGTTATTTAGCCATTTTTTGATGGCAGTCAAGCAGGCAGTTAAATTATCCAATTTGTGCAACTCGCTTGAAAGAGCAGTGGAGCTGAACATCATCAGCATATAGATGATAAGAGACATCGCTGAACTCTCTGATAATGTGACCAAGAGGGGTCATGTAAAGCAAAAAGAGAATAGGGCCAAGAACTGATCCCTGTGGGACCCCGCAGGTCCTATCGTGTCTGATAAAAACTGATTGACATGGACCAAAAAACTCCTGTCAGTCAGATAGGACCTGAACCAATTCAAAACAGTATCTGAAATCCCACGTGTCTCTGAGTCTATTTAGTAAGACTTTATGGTCCACCGTGTCAAATGCCGCGGTGAGATCTAACAGTACCAGGACTGTGTATTTTCCAGAATTTTAGCCAGAAAAGGGAGCTTTGAGATGGGCCTACAATTTTTCAAATCAACAAGATCCAAGTTTGGTTTCTTTAATTTAGGTTCCACTACTGCCTGTTTAAAGAAAGCTGGGACAACACCGGTTTGGAGAGATTGATTAATAATCTCTACAATACAAGGGCCAATAGAGCCAAGAGTTTTAAGTAACAGTGATGTTGGGAGTATATCCAGAGGGCTAGAGGACGGTGTCATGGTGGCAAGGAGAGCAATGATGTCTGACAGTGAGACCAAAGAAAACAAGGACCATTAACACCGGGGAGGCTGAATGGCGCAAGGGTTTGAACCATCCAGAGGAATATTAGCCCTGATGTCACTGACCTTGTTCACCATAAAGACAATCAGTCTTAGAATAGGCGGGGGCCGAGAAAACATAAGGGGATGTAATAGAGCTGATGGTATCAAACAGAAACTTAGGATTTCTCTTATTAAGAGAAATAAGTTGGGGAAAAAAAGCAGGTCTTGCAGTTTTTAACATATTATTTAAAGCTAGTCTCAGATCCTTTAGGTACAACCTGTGGACCTAAAGCTTCGAAGCTTTCCACAGCCTCTCTGCCTTGCGGCAGCTTCTCCTATGATTTTGAATCTCTTCATTTATCCAAGGGCAGGGCTTCCTAAGAGAGGTGGGTCTAGATTCTATTGGAGCTACTTTATCAAGAACAGACTTACATCGAAAATTAAAACACTGTACCAGTGAATTCACATCATCATCATCATCATCATCATCATCGCTGTTTGAAACAGGCTCAGCATCAAACAAGGAAATAAAGTTATCAACAACAGGCTGATTAGTAAAACGTCTCTTTCCCTGAGAAATACATGGCGGGTGCTCCTCAACATATACCATGTCAAAGAAAACACAGATATGATACAGCTACAGATTTATCTCAGTCTGGTTGATCTACAGGAAGCAGAGCTCTACACGACGATGTTTGTCTCTCGTCTGTAACTCTCAGAGACAGTTGGACGTCCTGCAACTCGACTGATATTTGCTGTAAAGGTCAAGGATGTGAGCTCACGCTGAGACCTGCTGCCTTCAGGTTCTCACTCAGGACCACAGAGACAAAGTGTCTGCATCTGTCAGAGCATTTCAAAATATGAATGAAACAGAATTACAATTTGACACTGACGACAGATCAAAGAGAAACTCAGTGACAGTTAATAACATGAGATTCATGCTACACCTGCATCGTACACCTGCAACATACACCTGCATCGTACACCTGCCCCATACGTCTGCACCGTACACCTGCACCATATGTGTGCACCGTACACCTGCACCATATGTCTTCACCGTACACCTGCAACATACGTCTGCACCGTACACCTGCACCTTATGTCTGCACCGTACACCTGCAACATACGTCTGCACCGTGCACCTGCAACATACGTCTGCACTGTACACCTGCACCGTACACCTGCACCATATGTCTGCACCGTAAACCTGCACCATATGTCTTCACCGTACACCTGCAACATACGTCTGCACCGTAAACCTGCACCATATGTCTGCACCGTACACCTGCAACATACGTCTGCACCGTACACCTGCACCTTATGTCTGCACCGTACACCTGCAACATACGTCTGCACCGTGCACCTGCAACATACGTCTGCACTGTACACCTGCACCGTACACCTGCACCATATGTCTGCACCGTACACCTGCACCATATGTCTTCACCGTACACCTGCAACATACGTCTGCACCGTACACCTGCACCATATGTCTGCACCGTACACCTGCAACATACGTCTGCACCGTACACCTGCACCTTATGTCTGCACCGTACACCTGCAACATACGTCTGCACCGTGCACCTGCAACATACGTCTGCACTGTACACCTGCACCGTACACCTGCACCATATGTCTGCACCGTAAACCTGCACCATATGTCTTCACCGTACACCTGCAACATACGTCTGCACCGTATACCTGCACCATATGTCTTCACCGTACACCTGCAACATACGTCTGCACCGTACACCTGCAACATACGTCTGCACCGTACACCTGCACCTTATGTCTGCTCCGTAAACCTGCAACATACGTCTGCACTGTACACCTGCACCGTACACCTGCACCATATGTCTGCACCGTACACCTGCAACATACGTCTGCACCGTACACCTGCACCTTATGTCTGCACCATAAACCTGCAACATACGTCTGCACTGTACACCTGCACCGTACACCTGCACCATATGTCTGCACCGTACACCTGCACCATATGTCTGCACCGTACACCTGCACCATATGTCTGCACCGTACACCTGCACCATATGTCTGCACCGTACACCTGCAACATACGTCTGCACCGTACACCTGCACCATATGTCTGCACTGTAAACCTGCACCATATGTCTGCACCGTACACCTGCACCGTACACCTGCACCGTATGTCTGCACCGTACACCTGCAACATACGTCTGCACCGTACACCTGCACCATATGTCTGCACTGTAAACCTGCACCATACGTCTGCACCGTACACCTGCACCATACGTCTGCACCGTACACCTGTAACATACATCTGCACTGTACACCTGCACCATACGTCTGCACTGTACACCTGCAACATACGTCTGCACCGTACACCTGTAACATACATCTGCACCGTACACCTGCACCATACGTCTGCACCGTACACCTGCAACATACGTCTGCACCGTACACCTGTAACATACATCTGCACCGTACACCTGCACCATACAGTTGGACGTCCTGCAGCTCGTCTGGTATTTTGCTGTAAAGGTCAAGGATGTGAGTTCACGCTGAGACCTGCTGACTTCAGTCCTCCTTCAGGTTCTCACTCAGGACCACAGAGACAAAGTGTCTGCATCTGTCAGAGCATTTCAAAATATGAATAAAACAGAACTATAATTTGACACAGATGACAGATCAAAGAGAAACTCAGTGACAGTTAATAACATGAGATTCATGCTACACCTGCATCATACACTTGCACCGTACATCTGCACCGTACACCTGCCCCACACGTCTGCACTTCACGTCTGCACCGTACGTCTGCACTTCACGTCTGCACCGTACGTCTGCAGCGTACATCTGCACCATACGTCTGCAGCGTACATCTGCACCATACGTCTGCACCATACATCTGCACCGTACACCTGCCCATACGTCTGCACCGTACACCTGCACCACACGTCTGCACTTCACATCTGCACCGTACACCTGCCCCACACGTCTGCACTTCACGTCTGCACCGTACGTCTGCACTTCACGTCTGCCCCATACGTCTGCAGCGTACATCTGCACCATACATCTGCAGCGTACACCTGCCCCATACGTCTGCAGCGTACACCTGCACCGAACGTCTGCACCATACGCCTGCACCGTACACCTGCACCAAACGTCTGCACCATACGCCCGCACCGTACACCTGCACCGAACGTCTGCACCATACGCCTGCACCGTACACCTGCACCATACGTCTGCACCGTACATCTGCACCACACATCTGCAGTTCAGGTCTGCCCCATACGTCTACACCGTACACCTGCATCACACGTCTGCACCGTACGCCTGCACCATACGTCTACACCGTACACCTGCATCACACGTCTGCACCGTACGCCTGCACCATACGTCTACACCGTACACCTGCACCACACGTCTGCACCATGCGCCTGCACTGTACACCTGCACCATACACCTGCACTGTACACCTGCACCGTACGTCTGCACTGTACGCCTGCACTGTACGCCTGCACCGTACGTCTGCACTGTACGTCTGCAACGTACACCTGCACCACACGTCTGCACCATGCGCCTGCACTGTACACCTGCACAATGCGTCTGCACCGTAAACCTGCACTGTACGCCTGCACCGTACGTCTGCACTGTACGCCTGCACTGTACACCTGCACTGTACACCTGCACCATATGTCTGCACTGTATGCCTGCACAACACGTCTGCACCGTACACCTGCACTGTACGCCTGCACCATACGTCTGCACTGTACACCTGGACCGTACACCTGCACCATATGTCTGCACTGTACACCTGCACAATACGTCTGCACCGTACACCTGTACAACACGTCTGCACTGTACGCCTGCACAACACGTCTGCACTGTACGCCTGCACAACACGTCTGCACTGTACGCCTGCACCGTACGTCTGCACTGCACGTCTGCACCATAAGTCTGCACTGTATGTCTGCACTGTACGCTTTCCCCGCCACCAGGGGACACCGCCAAGGCAACATGTGTGCCACCTGTTGGTGCCACGTGACTTCCTGTACAGTAGTTCTCTCCTCAGAATAGGTTAGGTTAGGTTACTTTATTCATATCCATAGGTAGATTTGTTTTGCAGTGAGTTGACATCCATTCTTCCATACATAGAGTACAACATTAACCAAAACAACCAAAAGAGAAAAACATGATAAAGATAACAGATAAAAGGTAAAAGTGCTCCATAGCTACACCAATAAACAGACAGATTTCCTAAGACACAAAGTTACCAAGACAAAAAATAGCTATTGATCCAGGGATATAATAAATATAATACATATGATAAAATAACCCGGATTCTTGGCTGTGTCAGACACTGACTGTAAGAACTTCCTGTCAGAGGACTGAACAAACAGTTCCAACTGACACACAGACGGACCACAGAGACGAACCAACGCAGTGATGTCATCAGGTCACTTATTGAAAGATGGCGAGGTGCAAAAAGATGCTCTAGTTCTTTCATGAATCCGGGTGATGTCACATCTGACATCACCCCCCCCCCAGCCACTTTCCCCCGAGAGTTCAGACTGATGCGTCTCAGGTGTTCTGTGCTCTGAGCGCCTGCAGCTGATCTCAGGTGTTCACAGGAAGTGAATCAACAGCTGGAGGCACACACACAGTGACACACACACACACACACACACACACACACATATAGTGACACACAGTGACACACACACACACACACACACATATAGTGACACACAGTGACACACACACACACACACACACACACACACACAGTGACACACAGTGATACACACACACACACACACACACACACACACACACAAACATTCAGCCACTTTATGGAGACAAACTAAAAACAATGATTATTGTTGTTTTTGTTTGTTTAATAAACAGTAAACATTTAGATTGTCTTCATATTAATACAGAATCATGTTTCAGCCTTCAGTTCCGTTTGGACCACAATGAACGGCCTCGGTCTGATCCTACTAAAGGACGCTCTGTGGCATCTGACAGGAGTTTACAAAGTAGGGTAGAGCACGCACATCCAAAGTATCACAGGTGCAGGACCAGCAAGCAAACAAACTTTTAAAAAAGGTGAAGTCCACACACTGTTCTAGCTCCTCAAATGTTTATTGTAAGGATCAACGTTTCGATCTACATAGAACCTGAAGAAGATCTATGTTGATCGAAACGTTGATCGTTACAATAAACATTTGAGGAGCTAGAACAGTGTGTGGACTTCACCTTTTTTAAAAATCTGACAGGAGTTCACCGCAGAGTGACATCATCTGGAGACAGGATGCGCAGTCCCCCCCTGACCTTCACCACGACCATGAGGTCATCATGGAGCCTCTCTGTAGGTGGACGGAAGAGAACAGCTCAGACCCATCAGGGCTTACATGATGATCTGATATCACCATGACGAGCGAATCAATCGTCAGGGGACCATCTCTGAGGTCACATCGATGGACTGGAGACACCTATGAGCCAAAAAGTGCCCATGTCTCGGCAGGTTCATCATCAGCACAGGGCTGTGGAGAGAAGTCCAGTCTCAAAGACAAGTATGAATTCTACTAACACAGGTTGGACATGACACTGACTCATGTGGAGGCCAAACAGCTCACCACTGGAAGGATGTGGACGCCGTCTGCAGCGCCGCAACAGGAAAACACAGAGTTTAAACACAAGGACATTCTTGAACAGAAGAAGAGGCCTTGGAGGGAGCAGACCATCCTGGCACAAGGTGACCTCATCACCTTGTCTTGTGGTCAAGGAGGTGTGCTGACATGAGCAAACGATGAGGTGCATAAAGGTTGTCTCTCAAACACAACGAGGACTGTGGAGGGGATGGGAAAAAAGAAAGTTCTCCTGGAAAGACCTGTGAGACGTCGAAGCTTTCATTCATTCTCTGTACTTGTTTTATTAGATCTTAGTGCAGCGTTTGACACAGTCCTGCCCTCGTTGGTCACAGCCTCTCTGAAGATTTGCCAGTTGGTTCGCTTAAAGCAGTCCTGAAGCATGACAACAGCTGTACTAGTATGACTCTCAAACCCGTAAGTTAAAACAAAAATCGCCAAAATTTGAAAGGAATTGGTGATTAACCAAACTGGAAGAATCTCGTTTCATCTGGACAGTCTCAAAACTTATAAGAGGGGCCTCCGCAATGCCAGAGCAAACTATTACTCAGCATTAATAGAAGACAATAAGAACAACCCCAGGTTTCTTTTCAGCACTGTAGCCAGGCTGACTGAGAGTCAGAGCTCTATTGAGCCTTGTATTCCTTTAGCCCTTAGCAGTAATGATTTTATGATTTTATGAGCGTTTGACACAGTCCTGCCCTCGTTGGTCGCAGCCTCTCTGAAGATCTGCCAGTTGGTTCGCTTAAAGCAGTCCTGAAGCATGACAACAGCTGTACTGGGCCACACAATGATGTTCTTGGACTTTTTGTGTCTGAGCACAGGACGATGAGCAGGAAGCAGCATGTTAGAGATGTGGTCAGAGAAGCCCAGATGGGAGCTGGGCACCGCTCTGTATGCCTCCCGTCTGTTGGTGTATACCTGGTCTAGGGTGTTGTTTACCCTGGTTGCTATGGAGACATGCTCATAGAATTGAGGCAGAGTGTCCATCAGCTTAGCGTGGTTAAAGTCTCCTGCTACCACGAAAAATGCCCTCGGATGCTTGTTTTGGAACCCACATATGTGATCATGTAGTTCCCCAAGAGCCACGTTAGCGTTAGCACTTGGTGGAACATACACAGTCACAAGGAACACAACAGTAAACTCCCGTGGCAGATAGTGTGGCCGGCACTTCAGCGTCACATATTACACTGCCTCGGAACAATGGTTGCTCACCAGAGAACAGTTGGTACACCAGTCCTTATTGATGTACGCACCAAGTCCTCCTCCTCTGGTTTTTCCTGACAGCTGATTGCAGTTGACTTGGAAGAAGAGTAACCCCTCCATCTGGTAAGCTTGTTCTTAACCTCGTATCACGTGTTATTAGGTACTGTCGCTGGTAACTGAGAAGCCACTGCACTACCGCGCACCGCCATCACCGCCATCACTGCCATCACTGCCATCCTAAGACACTATGTCATCAGATAAAGAGTCTCTGAGTTGTTTGGGGCCAAGAATATGGGGTCAGATCAGTCTCATAATGAATGAACTCACGCAGGGTTTTTCACAAATGCAAATGCTCTGGTTCGCAGTTCTATTTCGGACTCACTAATGCATACGATCTGGTTCACAAATATGATGTTTTTGCAAACTTTTAACATAAATTCGGAAATGCACATGCTCTGATCACAAATATTATTTTGAGGCACACTTGTAATATAAATTCACAGATCATGTGAATCTGCATGAGTTCATTCATTATTCATTATGAGACTGATCTGACCCCATACAAGAACAATAACTTCAGTTTTGTCTGAATTTAACATAAGGAAATTGGTGCTCATCCAGGTTTTTATGCCTTTAAGGCAATTATGAAGTTTAGTTCAGCCAATCAATCAATTTTATTTATAAAGCCCAATATCACAAATCACAATTTGCCTCACAGGGCTTTACAGCATACGACATCCCTCTGTCCTTATGACCCTCACAGCTGATCAGGAAAAACTCCCCAAAAAACCCTTTAACAGGGAAAAAACGGTAGAAACCTCAGGAAGAGCAGCTGAGGAGGGATCCCTCTTCCAGGACGGACAGACGTGCAGTCGTACAGAACAGATCAGCATGATAAATTAACAGTAATCCACATGACACAATGAGACAGAGAGAGAGAGAGAGAGGGAGAGAGAGAGAGAGAGAGAGAGAGAGAGAGATGCAGGACAGACGGTAATACTTAGACGGTTACTTAATGAAAGTAATAATATTATAGTTATAGTTCCAGCTACTGTGGTACAATATGTTGAAAGTATGTATTAATATCTGGCAGTATACATGTGTGACAATAGTCATATGTGTATAATAACAGTAGAAGTATGACTAATGACTAATGATGGCAGCAGCAGCAGCAGGAGGCATCTGGCAGGACCACGGCAGCAGCACAACCACACACGTCACGCTGTCCAGGCACCGCTGTGATATGAGTTAATCTGAGAGACAGTGGAGCACAAAGGCTCCGGAGAAGAAGCCGAGTTAGTGACATCCAGAATGGCCGAGCTAGCAAGATGCAGTAATAGAATACGAGAGAGAGAGAGAGAGAGAAGGAGAGAAGGTGCCTGGTGTATTATAGGGGGGTCCTCCGGCAGACTAGGCCTAAGTCAGCCTAACTAGGGGCTGGTACAGGGCAAGCCTGAGCCAGCCCTAACTATAAGCTTTATCAAAGAGGAAAGTCTTAAGTCTAGTCTTAAATGTGGAGAGGGTGTCTGCCTCCTGGACTGTAACAGTAAGATGATTCCACAGGAGAGGAGCCTTAAAGCTGAAGGCTCTGGCTCCTGATCTACTTTGGGAGACTTTAGGGACCACGAGTAACCCTGCGTTCTCAGAGCGCAGTGTTCTGGTGGGATAATATGGCACTATGAGCTCTCTAAGATATGACGGAGCTTGACCATTTAGAGCTTTATAAGTTAACAGTAGGATTTTAAATTCAATTCTGGATTTTACAGGGAGCCAGTGCAGAGAAGCTAAAACAGGAGAAATATGATCTCGTTTCTTAGTTCCTGTTAGTACACGTGCTGCTGCATTCTGAATTAGCTTTAAGGACTTACTAGAACTACCTGATAATAGAGAGGTACAGTAATCCAGCCTAGAGGTAACAAAAGCGTGGACCAGTTTTTCTGCATCTTTTCGGGTCAGGATAGGCCTAATTTTCACAATATTACGCAGATGAAAAAATGCAGTCTGTGAGGTTTGTTTTAAATGAGAATTAAAGACAAATCTTGATCATATGTTACTCCGAGGTTTCTTACGGTAGTGCTAGAGGCCAGAGCAATGCCATCTAGAGAAACTATGTCATCAGATAAAGAGTCTCTGAGTTGTTTGGGGCCAAGAACAATAACTTCAGTTTTGTCTGAATTTAACATCAGGAAATTGGTGATCATCTAGGTTTTTATGTCTTTAAGGCAGTTATGGAGTTTAGTTAATTGATTACTTTCTTCTGGCTTCATCAATAAATACAACTGAGTATCATCCGCATAACAATGGAAATTTATAGAGTGATTTCTAATGATGTTACGTAAAGGAAGCATATATAGAGTAAATAGGATTGGTCTGAGCACAGAACCTTGCGGAACTCCAAACAAACTTTGGTACGTGAGTATGATTCATTATGAACGTCAACAAACTGAAAACGATCAGATAAATAAGATTCAAACCAGCTCAGTGCAGAACTTTTTAGACCAGTTAAATGTTCCGATCTCTGTAGCAGAATTTGATGGTCAATTGTGTCAAATGCTGCACTAAGATCTAATAAAACAAGTACAGAGACAAGTCCTTTGTCTGAAGCATAAGTTTTGAGACTGTCTGTCCAGATTAAACGAGATTCTTCCAGTTTGCTTAATCGCCAATTCCTTTCAAACTTTCGCAATATTTGTTTTAACTTACGGGTTTGAGAGTTATACCGAGGAGCGAACTTTCTTTGCTTTTTTAACTTCTTTTTAAGAGGAGCTACAGAGTCAAGTGTTGTTCGCAGCGAGCCTATGACGCTATCGACAAGATGATCAATTCAGGAGAGGTTAAAGTCGGTACGGGAAACCTCTGTTACTGAAGGACTTGGTATTGAATTTAATGACGGAGGAATCATTTCCTTAAATTTTGCGACAGCACGATCTGATAAACATCTAGTATAGTAACTGTTGCTGAGTGGCGTGTAATCGAGTAAAAAGAAATCAAAAGTAATCAGATAATGATCCGATAGCAAGGGATTCTGTGGAAAGACTTTTAGATTATCAATTTCAATTCCATACGTCAGAACTAGATCGAGGGTATGGTTAAAACAGTGAGTGGGTTCATGTACACCCTGACTGAAGCCAATGGAGTCTAATAATGAGATAAACGCGGTAGCCAGGGAGTCATTATCAACGTCGACATGAATGTTAAAATCGCCTACAATAATAACTTTATCTGATTTAAGAACTAAACAGGATAAAAACTCTGAGAATTCAGAAACAAATTCAGAATACGGGCCAGGAGCACAGTACACTATAACAAATAAAAGTGGCTGCGAGGTTTTCCAGGTCGGATGTAAAAGACTAAGAACGAGGCTTTCAAATGAATTATAATCTAGTTTAGGTTTAGGGCTGATTAACAGACTAGAGTTAAAAATGGCGGCAACTCCCCCTCCTCGGCCGCTGCCTCGAGGAATGTGGGTATTATTATGACTGGGAGGAGTGGACTCATTTAGACTGACATATTCATCTTGACACAGCCAGGTTTCAGTGAGACTGAGTAAATCAATATGATTATCTGATATTCGTTTACTAACACTGCTTTAGACGATAGAGACCTGATATTCAACAGTCCGCATTTAATTCTCCTGTTTTGTCTTTCTGTCACAGAAGAGGTTTTAATTTTTATGAGGTTGTTATGCACAACTCCTCTTTGTTTAATTTTAGATTTAAATAATTTAGGTGGTCGGGGGACAGACACCGTTTGTATAAAACTATGAAAACTATGGCTGGGTAACTGAACTAGAAGCTCAGAGAGGCGTTTAGGACTGCGACTCTGAGTCCTGGTCTCAACTCTGGGTTGTCAGGGATTTAAATTAGTAATAAAATTTTCCAGGTTCCTAGAAATGAGAGCAGCTCCATCCAAAGTGGGATGAATGCCGTCTCTCCTAATAAGACCAGGTTTTCCCCAGAAAGTTTGCCAATTATTAACAAAACCCACATTGTTTGCTGGACACCACATGTTAATACCGACACGTTAACACTGACAAATGTTAACACTGACACGTTAATACTGACAGATGTTAACACTGACACGTTAACACTGACAAATGTTAACACTGACACGTTAATACTGACACATGTTAACACTGACACGTTAACACTGACAAATGTTAACACTGACACGTTAATACTGACACATGTTAACACTGACACGTTAATACTGACAGATGTTAATACCGACATTTTAACACTGACACATGTTAACACTGACACGTTAATACTGACAGATGTTAATACCGACATTTTAACACTCACAAATGTTAACACTGACACGTTAATACTGACACATGTTAACACTGACACATTAATACTGACAGATGTTCATACTGACATTTTAACACTGACAAATGTTAACACTGACACGTTAATACTGACAGATGTTAACACTGACACGTTAACACTGACAAATGTTAACACTGACACGTTAATACTGACACATGTTAACACTGACACGTTAATACTGACAGATGTTAATACCGACATTTTAACACTGACACATGTTAACACTGACACGTTAATACTGACAGATGTTAATACCGACATTTTAACACTGACAAATGTTAACACTGACACGTTAATACTGACACATGTTAACACTGACACGTTAATACTGACAGATGTTCATACTGACATTTTAACACTGACAAATGTTAAAACCGACACGTGTCAACAGTGACACATTAATATTGACACATGTTAACACTGACACGTTAATACTGACACATGTTAACACTGACACTTTAACACTGACACATGTTAACACTGACAAATGTTAAAACTGACACGTGTCAACAGTGACACATTAATATTGACACATGTTAACACTGACACGTTAATACTGACACATGTTAACACTGACACTTTAACACTGACACATGTTAACACTGACAATTTAACACTGACAAATGTTAACACTGACACGTTAACACTGACATATGTTAACACTGACACGTTAACACTGACAAATGTTAACACTGACAAATGTTAAAACCGACACGTGTCAACAGTGACACATCAATATTGACACGTTAACACTGACACGTTAATACTGACACATGTTAACACTGACACTTTAACACTGACACATGTTAACACTGACAAATGTTAAAACCGACACGTGTCAACAGTGATACATTAATATTGACACATGTTAACACTGACACGTTAATACTGACACATGTTAACACTGACACTTTAACACTGACACATGTTAACACTGACAATTTAACACTGACAAATGTTAACACTGACACGTTAACACTGACATATGTTAAAGCCGACACGTGTCAACACTGACACATGTTAACACTGACACGTTAATACTGACACATGTTAACACTGACACTTTAACACTGAGACATGTTAATACTGACATTTCAACACTGACAAATATTAACACTGACATGTTAACACTGACTTATGTTAAAACCGACACGTGTCAACACTGACACATGTTAACACTGACACTTTAACACTGACACATGTTAACACTGACAAATGTTAAAACTGACACGTGTCAACAGTGACACATTAATATTGACACATGTTAACACTGACACGTTAATACTGACACATGTTAACACTGACACTTTAACACTGACACATGTTAACACTGACAATTTAACACTGACAAATGTTAACACTGACACGTTAACACTGACATATGTTAACACTGACACGTTAACACTGACAAATGTTAACACTGACAAATGTTAAAACCGACACGTGTCAACAGTGACACATCAATATTGACACGTTAACACTGACACGTTAATACTGACACATGTTAACACTGACACTTTAACACTGACACATGTTAACACTGACAAATGTTAAAACCGACACGTGTCAACAGTGATACATTAATATTGACACATGTTAACACTGACACGTTAATACTGACACATGTTAACACTGACACTTTAACACTGACACGTTAACACTGACAATTTAACACTGACAAATGTTAACACTGACACGTTAACACTGACATATGTTAAAGCCGACACGTGTCAACACTGACACATGTTAACACTGACACGTTAATACTGACACATGTTAACACTGACACTTTAACACTGAGACATGTTAATACTGACATTTCAACACTGACAAATATTAACACTGACATGTTAACACTGACTTATGTTAAAACCGACACGTGTCAACACTGACACATGTTAACACTGACACGTTAACAATGACACATGTTAAAACCGACACGTCAACACTGACACATGTCAACACTGACATGTTAATACTGACATGTTAATACTTATACATGTTAATACTGACACACTTTTATTCTCTATATTGTTTTAAATGTTGATGAGAACAGAAAACATCAGATTGTTCACTGCTGCTGTTAAATAGAGCACAAACATCAACACACACAAACTTGTGTTTCCAGACAAATGTTAACGTGTAATGAACCTGAAACATGACGACACATCTGTGGTTTAATTCAGCCTGCAGGTGTGTGTGTGTGTGTGTTTGTGTTTGTGTTTGTGTGTGTGTGTGTGTGTGTGTGTATGTGTGTATGTGTGTGCTCGCTGTGAGTTCAGTCTGTGAGATCACTATAAAACGAGCTGAACATGTAAACAGACGTCTGCTTACATCCTCCCTGCAGACAGTTCAGGACGTGTGTGTGTGTGTGTGTGTGTTTCAAGACCAGTGTCAGGCTCGCTACTCTAAAAATGTAATAGATTACTCATTACTCTTTTCAAAATTAATAATAATTTACTCATTACTCGGCCCTAACCCCCATGCAACCCCCCCACTCCCTACCAGCAGTAATAATTAGTTACATTACTCATTCTATTACTTTTCTGTTAAACCTCATCAGACAGGTCAGGGTGGTCACAGGTCTCAGGTGATCACAGGTGTCAGGTGATCACAGGTGTCAGGTGGTCTCAGGTGGTCACAGGTGTCAGTTGATTACAGGACTCAGGTAGTCACAGGTGTCAGGTGATCACAGGTGTCAGGTAGTCACAGGTGTCAGGTGATCACAGGTGTCAGGTAGTCACAGGTGTCAGGTGATCACAGGTGTTAGCTGATCACAGGTGTCAGGTGATCCCAGGTTTCAGGTGGTCACAGGTGTCAGGTAGTCTCAGGTGGTCACAGGTGTCAGGTGGTCACAGGTAGTCACAGGTGTTAGGTGGTCTCAGGTGGTCACAGGTGTCAGGTGGTCTCAGGTGGTCACAGGTGTCAGGTGGTCTCAGGTGGTCACAGGTGTCAGGTGGTCACAGGTAGTCACAGGTGTTAGGTGGTCTCAGGTGGTCACAGGTGTCAGGTGGTCTCAGGTGGTCACAGGTGTCAGGTGGTCACAGGTGTCAGGTGGTCTCAGGTGGTCTCAGGTGTCAGGTGGTCACAGGTGGTCACAGGTGTCAGGTGGTCACAGGTAGTCACAGGTGTTAGGTGGTCTCAGGTGGTCACAGGTAGTCAGATGGTCACAGGTGTCAGGTGATCACAGGTCTGAGGTAGTCACAGGTGTCAAGACGTGCTGACATATTGCGGTAAGAGAGTTGTGTCATTTCCGGTGTTTCTGTGACAGCGTCTCTGTACTGCTCGGGTGGATTCTACTAGCCTGCTTTCTCACTTCAGTTGCTTTAACATTGCTTTAACGTCGACTTCAAGTCTTAACCCACACTGGTTCTGTTTAAGCACTCTCCTCCTTTCTACGACTTTCTCGCTAATCTCTTAGCTGTTGTTTGCACGTTACTAGCCTTGGTAGCTACATTAGCTTTACAGTTAGCGATGGCTTCTCCCTCTGCTCTTTCTTGCTCGGTGTGCCAAATGTTCAGTTATGCCTCTGCCTCCTTTAGCGACAGTGGTAATTGTAATAAGTGTAGCTTATTTGCTGTGTTGGAGGCGAGGCTTAGTGAATTAGAAGCATGGCTCCGCACCATGGAAAACCATTCAGTAGCTGCGGTAGTTAGCCAGCCCCCTGTAGCCGGTGCGGAGCCACATAGCATAGCCTTAGCCTCTGCTAACTGTCCTCCGGTAACTCCTGTTCAGCCGGGAGGTTGGGTTACGGTTTGCCAAAAGCACAGCTCCAAGCCGAAGCCCACGGCTCACCACCAGCCTGTTCACGTTTCCAACCGCTTTTCCCCACTCAGCGACACACCCGCTGAGGATAAAACTCTGGTTATTGGCAGCTCTATTCTGAGAAACATGAAGTTAGCAACACCAGCGGCCATAGTCAAATGTATCCCTGGTGCCAGAGCGGGCGACATTGAATCTAATTTAAAACTGCTGGCTAAAGCTAAACGTAGATTCAGTAAGATTGTTATTCACGTCGTGACAATGACACCCGTTACGCCAATCGGAAGTCACTAAAATTAATATTGCCTCGGTGTGTGAATATGCAAAACGATGTCGGACTCCGTAGTTTTCTGTGGACCCCTCCCAAATCTGACCAGTGATGACATGTTTAGCCGCATGTCATCATTTAATCGCTGTATGTCCTGGTGGTGTCCAGCAAACGATGTAGGTTTTGTTAATAATTGGCAAACTTTCTGGGGAAAACCTGGTCTTATTAGGAGAGACGGCATTCATCCCACTTTGGATGGAGCTGCTCTCATTTCTAGGAACCTGGCAAACTTTATTAGTAATTTAAATCCCTGACAACCCAGAGTTGAGACCAGGACTCAGAGTCGCAGTCCTATACACCTCTCTGAGCTTCTAGTTCAGTTACCCAGCCATAGTTTTCATAGTTTTATACAAACGGTGTCTGTCCCCCGACCACCTAAATTATTTAAATCTAAAATTAAACAAAGAGGAGTTGTGCATAACAACCTCATAAAAATTAAAACCTCTTCTGTGACAGAAAGACAAAACAGGAGAATTAAATGCGGACTGTTAAATATCAGGTCTCTATCATCTAAAGCAGTGTTAGTAAACGAATTAATATCAGATAATCATATTGATTTACTCAGTCTCACTGAAACCTGGCTGTGTCCAGATGAATATGTCAGTCTAAATGAGTCCACTCCTCCCAGTCATAATAATACCCACATTCCTCGAGGCAGCGGCCGTACAGAGGTTTCCCGTTACCAACTTTAACCTCTCCTGAATTGATCATCTTGTCGATAGCGTCATAGGCTCGCTGCGAACAACACTTGACTCTGTAGTTCCTCTTAAAAAGAAGTTAACAAAGCAAAGAAAGTTCGCTCCTTGGTATAACTCTCAAACCCGTAAGTTAAAACAAATATTGCGAAAGCTTGAAAGGAATTGGCGATTAACCAAACTGGAAGAATCTCGTTTAATCTGGACAGACAGTCTCAAAACTTATAAGAGGGGCCTCCGCAATGCCAGAGCAAACTATTACTCAGCTCTAATAGAAGACAATAAGAACAACCCCAGGTTTCTTTTCAGCACTGTAGCCAGGCTGGCTGAGAGTCAGAGCTCTATTGAGCCTTGTATTCCTTTAGCCCTTAGCAGTAATGATTTTATGAGCTTTTTTAATGACAAAATTCTAACTATTTGAGGCAAAATTCATGACCTCCTGTCCTCAGATAGTACCTATCTAACCTCAAACACAGCTGTAAGACCTAATATATATTTAGATTGCTTCTCCCCAATTTCTCTTCAAGAATTGACCGCATTGATTTCTTCATCTAAATCATCAACGTGTCTCTTAGACCCCATCCCAACTAGGCTACTTAAGGAGGTCTTTCCTTTAGTTAACACTCATATATTAGATATGATCAATATATCCTTATTAACAGGCTATGTACCACAGTCTTTTAAGCTAGCTGTAATTAAACCTCTACTAAAAAAGCCCACCCTGGATCCAGAGGTGTTAGCCAACTATAGACCAATATCTAATCTTCCCTTTATGTCAAAGATCCTTGAGAAAGTAGTCGCAGACCAGCTGTGTGATTTTCTCCAGGATAATAATTTATTTGAGGAATTTCAGTCAGGATTTAGAGTGCATCATAGCACTGAGACAGCTCTAGTTAAAATTACAAATGTCCTTCTGATTGCTTCAGACAAAGGACTTGTCTCTGTACTTGTTTTATTAGATCTTAGTGCGGCGTTTGACACAATTGACCATCAAATTCTACTGCAGAGACTGGATCACTTAATTGGTCTAAAAGGTTCTGCACTAAGCTGGTTTAAATCTTATTTATCTGATCGTTTTCAGTTTGTTGACGTTCATAATGAATCATCCTTACGTACTGAAGTTTGTTTTGGTGTTCTGCAAGGTTCTGTGCTCAGACCAATCCTATTTACTCTATATATGCTTCCTTTAGGTACTCCACTACTATTAGCTGTTGAACGGCAAGATGGCGCCAGGGTGCTCAGCTGGCTGTCTGTCGCTCTGCTTTGTGTTTGCTGTATGTTTAGTGATTTACCTGTTCTGTCAAGAGGTGTCGTCTCTCCTCACCTATGATCGCCAGACTCTACCTGAGATTTGAGGCTTCTCCGATCAGCTCAAATATGATCCATTGGTGAACTTTTCTCCACGCCTTGAAGAAATCCCTGCGTTCCTGAGGCGTCCTCCACTCCACCCTGCCCGTCAGAGACGCTGGAGAAGACGGGGTAAACGAGGAGGCCTCCGGCTCAGGCTGGAGGCTCACCTAAGGTCTGTTCGTGTGTTGGATTATGGCATTAATCGGTATTTTCTAGATGTTTCCCCTGCCCTGCAATCGTGGAGGATTAGAGCCCGATGGATCCGGCCGGTGCTCCCTGACACTAGCGGCTCTGACAGCGTCAGCTGTTGCTGCCTCCTACCAGCTGGCGTGCTTGGGCCGGGAGACGTGGCGAGGACTGTCGGAACCTCCGCACACTGAAGCGTGCTTCACCTTCGGACACTTTTAATCTCCAGTTGGCTTTATTGAATGTGAGATCTGTCACCAATAAGACCTTTTTACTGAATGATTTTTTTGCCTCACGCAAACTGGATTTTATGTTTTTAACTGAAACCTGGCTCCATGAAGGTGATCTTGCTCCTTTTTCGGAGCTCCTTCCCCCTGGATGTAGTTTCCTCAGCTCCCCTCGCACCACCGACAAAGGTGGAGGACTGGCATCCATGTTCAAATCCACCTTTCACGTCCAGCAGTCTCCGGCTGTCTGCTACTCCAGCTTTGAGCTCCAACTTTTTGAGGTAAAAATCCCCATGACTGTTCTCTGTGCAGTGGTCTATCGCCCACCGAAATTTAACAAAGACCTTATACAGGACTTTGCAAACTTTGTGTCAGGTATTATTCTTAAGCATGACCACTTTTTAATTGTCGGCGATTTTAATGTGCATGTCTGCTGTGAAGCACAATAAAGGCCATATTCTGGATCTTGTACTGTCATATGGACTGAATGTACATATAACTGAAATCTGCCACACACTCTTATCCAACCATCTACCTGTTCTATTTTCCATCTCACTACCTACACCCTCCAACACGGACTCTGCGCCCGTTCGCCGTCTCCGTGTTCTTAATTCTATGACTCCTCTGCAGTTCTCTGCTGCCTGCAAAGACTCGTATTCTCTGGATGACTTTGGCTACCTCAGTGTGGATGTTTGTATGAAGGTGTTTGATTCTCTCTGTACTGAGATCTTAGACTCCATTGCACCAATGACTTTAATGCGTGTTAAGCCACAGGCTGAGCCTTGGCTAAATGAGTCCACTTGTGCGCTCAGACACGAATGTAGACAAGCGGAGAGAAAGTGGAAAAAGGATCATCTCCAGATTTCTCGGGATCTCCTACGTGTTTGCCTTCTTAATTATCAGCAGGCTGTTAAAGCTGCTAAAGCTGAATATTTTTCCTCACTTGTCTCCAACAACGCTCACAAACCTCAGGTTCTTTTTAATGTATTTGATTCACTTGTGAACCCTTGTGATGATGTCTCTGTTGAACCGTCTTCTTCTCTGTGTGAGGATTTTTTGCAATTTTTTGTCAATAAGATTTCGGTTCTTAGACCCCAACTCCCTCAGCCTGCCCAGGACCCCTCAATTCCTACAGTAAGCTCAGCTGCTTTTCACCAGTTTAAGCCTGTCTCACTTTCTGCACTCACTGAAATAGTCGAACATCTTCGCCCTGCTAACTGCCCATCTGACAGCATTCCATCCCGTTTGTTTAAAAAGGTTTTCAGCTCAGTTGGGTCTTTTATCTTGTTTCTTATAAATATGTGTCTCAGCTCTGGATGCGTTCCATCATCCTTCAAACATGCCACGGTGCAGCCTCTTTTGAAAAAGAAAAATCTGGATCCCTTGGTTCTTTCTAATTTCAGGCCAATCTCTAAACTTCCGTTTATTTCCAAGGTTATAGAGAAAGTTGTTTTTAACCAACTCCAAGAATTTTTAGATCAGGCCAACATTGGTGAACTGCTTCAGTCTGGTTTTAAGCCTTTTCACAGTACTGAAACAGCTCTTTTAAAAGTTTTTAATGATCTTCTTTTAAACCCTGATTCAGGTAACTGTGCCTTTTTAATTTTATTAGATCTCACAGCGGCGTTCGATACAGTGGATCACACTATTCTCCTGTCACGTCTCGAGCACTGTGTGGGCATTAAAGGCTCCGCTCTGGAGTGGTTTAAATCTTACCTTGCTGATAGATCCTTCTGTGTGCAGTTGGGGCAGTTTTCCTCCTCTGTGGCCTCTCTGACCTGCGGGGTCCCCCAGGGGTTAGTTCTCGGCCCTCTACTGTTCTCCCCATATACGCTACCCCTGGGGTTGATATTTAGGAAGCATGGTATTCCTTTTCATTGTTTTGCTGATGATGTGCAGGTGTACTTGCCATTAAAGGTCCCCTCCAAGGAATCCCTCCATGCTGTGTTTAATTGCATGAAGGACATTAAAACATGGATGGACCTAAATTTCTTAAAATTAAATGAAAACAAAACGGAGATTGTCCTGTTTGGTTGTCCTGACCTTGTCCAGGTTCTTGCCAGCTCCCTTGGCCCACTAGCACCCTATATAGGTTCCCAGGCCAGAAACCTAGGTGTGATTATTGATGGGGCGTTTAAATTGGACAAGCAGGTCAGCTCTGTGGTTAAGGCTAGCTTTTTTCAGCATCGGCTCCTAGCCAAAGTCAAACCTTATCTAAGAAGGGCTAATCTAGAAAAGGTTATCCATGCGTTCATTTCATCGCACTTAGATTATTGTAATTCCCTGTACGTTGGCATCAGCCAATCAGAGCTTAACCGTCTACAGCTTGTGCAGAATGCAGCAGCTCGTCTCCTTACCGGGACAAAGAAACATGAGCACATAACACCAGTGCTCTCTTCACTTCACTGGCTTCCAGTTAGATACAGGATTGATTTTAAGATTCTTTTATTTGTGTTTAAGTCTCTGTACGGACTGGCCCCTGAATATTTATCCGACCTTATCAAGGTGCATCGACCCTCCAGAGCCCTGAGGTCAGCTGACCAGTTAGTTCTGGACGTTCCTCGATCCCTCTTAAAATCTAGAGGAGATCGAGCCTTTGCAGTGGCGACTCCCACGCTGTAGAACGCTTTGCCTCTGTCTGTGCGGTCTGCGACTAGCCTCTCTATTTTGAAAACACATCTTAAAACCCACCTGTTTACCCTGGCTTTTGGCTGAGTTGAGTCACCTGTTGTTGTGTCTTGTTTTGTTTTGTTTTCTTCTACCTCTCTGCTTTGTACTGTTTCTGCTTGTATTGTTTATTAGTGCTGATGATTTGTAAAGCACTTTGGTTGGCCTTGGCTTTTAAATGTGCTATATAAATAAACTTGACATTGACATTGACAAACTTGACATTTAGGTGACATCATTAGAAATCACTCTGTAAATTTCCATTGTTATGTGGATGATACACAGTTGTATTTATCAATGAAGCCAGAAAAAAGTAATCAATTAACTAAACTCCATAACTGCCTTAAAGACATAAAAACCTGGATGAGCACCAATTTCCTGATGTTAAATTCAGACAAAACTGAAGTTATTGTTCTTGGCCCCAAACAACTCAGAGACTCTTTATCTGATGACATAGTTTCTCTAGATGGCATTGCTCTGGCCTCTAGCACTACCGTAAGAAACCTCGGAGTAACATATGATCAAGATTTGTCTTTTAATTCTCATTTAAAACAAACCTCACGGACTGCATTTTTTCATCTGCGTAATATTGTGAAAATTAGGCCTATCCTGACCCGAAAAGATGCAGTATTTAGAGATTATTCATCATGAACATGAACAAACTGAAAACAATCAGATAAGTAGGATTTAAACCAACTTAGTGCAGAACCTTTTAGGCCAATTAAATGTTCCAGTCTCTGTACGGCATGATGGTATACAGCAGTCGTCACAGAAGCTGATGTATGCTGAAAACATCCCAGTCAGTGGTGTCCAAACACGCCTGGAGATCCTCCACAGCATCACTGCTCCACTTCTTAGATGACCTCACAACAGGTTAACAGAGCTTTAAGCCTTAACTTCCTGTATGACGGAATCAGGTGCACGGTGGCGTGGTCAGAGTGGCACAGTTCAGTGAGGGACGGGGTGATAGGCTTTGTTAACAGTTGTGTAACAGTGATCCAGGATATTCTTCTCTTTGGTCAGACATTTTATAAACTGTATTTGGGGAGTTCATGTGTGAGGTTACCTTTGTTAAGGTCGCCAAGGACAATAACTAAGGAGTCTGGGTAAGTCCGCTCCACACACAGTATCTGGTCAGCGAGTGTGCACTGTAGCCCACGTCCTGCACGTTTGTCTGTGGTGGGATGTAAACACCAACCAGAATGAATGAAGCAAACTCACGGGGGGAGTAAAAAGGTTTGTGTAAAGTGTAGTGTAAAAACAGATACCTCCACCTTTAGTTGTGCCGGAGAGTTCCATGTTACGATCTGCTCTGAAGAGTTGGAAACCTGCCAGCTGCAGTGCAGAGTCCGGTATCGATCCACACAGCCACGTCTCCGTGAAGCACAAAACTGCAGATGTAAAAAAGTCTCCATTTTTCACCTTCAGTAACCCACTGGTCCGTGTTGTTGTTACGACAGTCACTCTGCTTTCCACTTCCGCCATGGAGTCATGATGAATACAAAATAAAAATTAAGGGAAAAATCAGCTACTTGTTTACACATTTTAATGTACAAAGTTTTGCACAATTTCTCTTTGTTTTGCACTTCTTAATATTATCTAAATATATATTAATATCTGTTCCATAGTGTAAATGTGAATGTAAAATACTGTACATATTGTACTATTCTTATTCTTATATTTAATATTTTATATTTCCCTGTGTTTATATTATTCTTATTTTCTATATCTCCTTGTTTGTATTACTTGTTTTACATATCTAATATGAAATACAATTATGAAAATATCTTGCTACAGTTGCTACGCAGTTCCACAGCCTGCCACAAGACTGCCACATCCTGCCACAGACTGCCACATCATGCCAAAACCTGCCACAGCCTGCCAAAACCTGCCACAGCCTGCCAAAACCTGCCACAGACTGCCACAGCCTGCCACAGACGGCCGCAACTTGCCACAGCCTGCCAAAACCTGCCACAGCCTGCCACAGACGGCCGCAACCTGCCACAGCCTGCCACAGACGGCCGCAACCTGCCACATCATGCCAAAACCTGCCACAGCCTGCCACATCCTGCCACAGACTGCCACATCATGCCACAACCTGCCACAACCTGCCACAGCCTGCCACATCATGCCACAGCCTGCCCCAACCTGCCACAGCCTGCCTCATCATGCCACAACCTGCCACAACCTGCCACAGCTTGCCACATCCTGCCACAACCTGCCACAACCTGCCACAGCCTGCCACAGCTTGCCACATCCTGCCACAACCTGCCACAGCCTGCCACAACCTGCCACAGCCTGCCCCAACCTGCCACAGCCTGCCTCATCATGCCACAACCTGCCACAACCTGCCACAGCTTGCCACATCCTGCCACAACCTGCCACAGCCTGCCACAACCTGCCACAACCTGCCACAGCCTGCCACAACCTGCCACAGCTTGCCACATCATGCCACAACCTGCCACAACCTGCCACAGCCTGCCACAACCTGCCACAACCTGCCACAGCCTGCCACAACCTGCCACATCATGCCACAACCTGCCACAGCTTGCCACATCATGCCACAACCTGCCACAACCTGCCACATCATGCCACAACCTGCCACAGCTTGCCACATCATGCCACAACCTGCCACAACCTGCCACAGCCTGCCACAACCTGCCACAGCTTGCCACATCCTGCCACAACCTGCCACAACCTGCCACAGCCTGCCACAACCTGCCACAACCTGCCACAGCCTGCCACAACCTGCCACAGCTTGCCACATCATGCCACAACCTGCCACAACCTGCCACAGCCTGCCACAACCTGCCACAACCTGCCACAGCCTGCCACAACCTGCCACAACCTGCCACATCATGCCACAACCTGCCACAGCTTGCCACATCATGCCACAACCTGCCACAACCTGCCACATCATGCCACAACCTGCCACAGCTTGCCACATCATGCCACAACCTGCCACAGCTTGCCACATCATGCCACAACCTGCCACAGCCTGCCACAACCTGCCACAACCTGCCACAGCCTGCCACATCATGCCACAACCTGCCACAGCCTGCCACATCATGCCACAACCTGCCACAGCCTGCCACAGCCTGCCACAGCCTGCCACAGCTTGCCACATCATGCCACAGCCTGCCACATCATGCCACAACCTGCCACAGCCTGCCACATCATGCCACAACCTGCCACAGCTTGCCACATCATGCCACAGCCTGCCACATCATGCCACAGTCTGCCACATCATGCCACAGCCTGCCACATCATGCCACAACCTGCCACAGCCTGCCACATCATGCCACAGCCTGCCACATCATGCCACAGCCTGCCACATCATGCCACAGTCTGCCACATCATGCCACAGCCTGCCACATCATGCCACAACCTGCCACAGCCTGCCACAAGGTGCCTTTATAAGAGCTGGACTTCCTCCGACCTACATAACTTAACTACATACTGTTGAATACCCTGTTGTCTCAAGTGCAATTTTCCTCTTTATGTTCATTGAATATCATCTGTATTATCATTGATAATACTATTAAATGCAAGACTTGTTCATCAGCTTCTCCTAAGTAGTGGTATGATGAGTATAATTAGCCTACATAGTTGTTTATTGTAGGTGTTAAGAGATTCCTTGCATCAGAGTATTACTAAACACAGTAAATGACATTCAGCGTTAACATGGCTTTTAACTTAATGTATTTGTTCATATTTTGTAATATGTAGCAACATTTTGTGAATCCATACTCTCTTCAGAGTCATTTGCCCAATTTACATTGTCTCAAATTTTTTTAAAAAGAAAATCTGTCCATTGTAGATCTGCTTGCCATTAGCCTATATCATAAAAACAACAGTAGGCTATTTGATCAAAAAGGTAATGATAAATATACATTCTCGATTTATCTAAACGTAATAGCCATGAAAAATCTTCAATCCAAAAGTAAGTTGCCCATTTTGGGTTTTGAGAAACAGCGCACACGAACTTAAATGTGGATCCTTGAGTGAAATTAAGGTGTCAGGGGGTCCTTGACACCGTTCAATTGACACTGCGTGCCCAGTGCAAAGGAGGAGGGGCAAGATAGGTATATTCTCTGAAGTTTAAAAAGTAGTAAGCTTAATATTAATGTGGAAGAGATATGTAGAAGACTTTTTCAAGACAATTAAAATTTGGATTTTGACTGCTGCACATCTACATTTTACTGGGTTATTGGGACCCAACTTAGAGGATCTAGTCTATATCCCTTGCATCGGATGAGTCTAGATCCAAGAGGTGACAAGAGGCTCCTTGACACCGTTTTATTCACACTTCACACTCAGTCGTCATACAACGAAGGTCGAGCAAGATCAAGACTGACACTATAGTTGTTTTAAATATAATATTGTATTTTGTAATGTATTTTAGGAATCCTGGTAGAGTTTCCTGGTAGAAAAATGGTTTTAAATATATGACTGCAGCTTGGAACCTCTCGTCTCATGACTTCTCCTGTGTTAAACATATGACTGCAGCCTGGAGCCTCTCGTCTCATGACTTCTCCTGTGTTAAACATATGACTGCAGCCTGGAACCTCTCGTCTCATGACTTCTCCTGTGTTAAACATATGACTGCAGCCTGGAACCTCTCGTCTCATGACTTCTCCTGTGTTAAACATATGACTGCAGCCTGGAGCCTCTCATGACCTCTCCTGTGTTAAACATATGACTGCAGCCTGGAGCCTCTCGTCTCATGACCTCTCCTGTGTTAAACATATGACTGCAGCCTGGAGCCTCTCGTCTCATGACTTCTCCTGTGTTAAACATATGACTGCAGCCTGGAGCCTCTCGTCTCATGACCTCTCCTGTGTTAAACATATGACTGCAGCCTGGAGCCTCTCGTCTCATGACCTCTCCTGTTGTATTTTAGGAATCCTGGTTGAAAAGTTGTTTTATACATAGTATTGAATCCTCTTCGATGTACTGTTGCTTTGTGTTGCTTTTACATGTTGTCCTTTCCTTTTATTTTTTATGTAAAGCAGTTTGGGTTGCATTTTGTCTGAAATGTGCTACACAAATAAACTTGCCTCAGTGTTATTGTGTGTTTCAGCTTGCAGACTCTGTAGATATCAGCCTGGCACTACTGCTTGTCCTGTTTATGTGTTAGATGACACACACGTGCTCACATACATCCACACACATTCACACTACAGGATAAGCACTTGTCATAACAATTTCCCTGTGATGTGTGAAAGGAATATATAATACATATATAAAATATATAAATAAAACGAGTCTTTTCAAGAATGCAGCTTTTTTTATTTTTTTAGTCAAAACATCCAGACTGCAGCTGGCAGAACTGGCTGCAAAATCCAGGGTGGGGATCCTCAGAATAAATCCCCTGGAGCTCTCCCAACTTCCCACATCCAACATAATCTGTGAGTATAGCAATAACATGGTGATGAAAATCTCAGCTCAGCATGTCGACTTTTTCTGTTTACTTTCCAATATCACAGTGACTTCGACATGTTTTGCGAGGAGTTCGTTGATAAGGGCTACAAGGTGGATGCTTCTTTTGAAGACCACGATTAGTTTTGGGGAATGTTGTTATTATTAAAGAAATGATTTTTTTTTTAAAGATATTTTTTGGGCATTTTTAAGCCTTTAATTGATAGGACAGCAAGTGTGTGGGAGTGTGACATGCAGCAAAGGGCCACAGGCTAGAGTCGAACCCGGGCCGCTGTGGCAACAGCCTTGTACATGGGGCGCCTGCTCTACCACTAAGCCACCGACCAGGGGTGCAGATCTGATGTCAGGATTGGGGGGACACAAAAGGGATTTTTTTTTTGCCCGTATGCAAATCATACCATGCCACCATAAATCACAACTTCGTAGAAGTGATATCATTCAAAAAGTACTGCACAGGCAATCATTTATTGTGCTTACCTTTCTTGTTTATTTGTCCTAAACAGCCAACAGCGCGTATCACTGCTTACTTAACTGTTATATTAGTAAATCATAATTTTAAGGGTCTCGGGCATGTAATGTCTACTCATGTTCTTATCTTTCGCCTCCCTCCAACCCTCCCACACCCCCAATTCTTCTCACCATCTTCCTTTTCTCCCAGTGTATGGGACTACTTTATGCTTGATTAATTGATATGGATGAATATCAAAATATGACGCCCTAACCAAGTTGTGTAAACTAACTGATCATGTTTTTACAATGCCAGTTATGCTGGTAAACAGTTCTAAAAAACACAGTTCTAAGAACACAATAAACACAAGCTGACCCAACAAAATCTGATTTATTTACATAAATTTATATAAAATCATTCCTTGTTTGTTTTCATCCGTCATTTTCCAGGACTCCCTGGAAGAAGAGATCCTGTATCTGTATAACTCTTCTCATCTGTATAACTCTTCTTGTCTGTAACTTGTCTGTATCACAGCTGATCCCCCCAGGACTCCACTCAGTCCAGACTGTCTCAGGAACGTTTATGGGTTGTTGCTGTTTGACAGGCAGGTAGGAGGCTCAGTTATCTGTGAGTGTAGCTGTGCTGTAGGTTAACCTCGAGCAACCGCTAGCTGGAAAATAGTACTAGCTAGCTAGCTAGTGCTGCTAAACTAGCTTCTAGCGAAGTTACTTCACTACAGGTAGCAAACAGAGTCTGATTACATTTTTAAATCATTTATGGGCACAATACTGTTCTAATATTAGTATTCTATTGACGATCAAAATTACTCACAGAAAGGCATCTGCTTCTGCAGCAAATTACCAGAGCCCCAGGCTGCAGCCACTTTCAAGAGCTGAGAGAAAGATTGAGGGGGTCGTTTTTTTTTAAAGCCTGCTGATGTCATCAGCGTCTGTGTAAGAAACTACCCATTAATTTGCATTGTAGTGGAGGAGACCAGAGATGGAATGTGGAGTCAGAAATATATTTGTCAAACATTATTTGTTCCACCATTTCAATCATTTTTTTTTAGATGTGAATCTAAAATGTGAAGAATGGGAAGTCTGAAAATACATTTGTTCAATGTTGAATAATTTAGGGTATTTTTATTGGGGGGGACAATTCATGTTTTTCAGTAATTTGCCTAAATTGTTTCTTTTCCATGTTCTTCTGTAAATAATGAAGTTTTCTTCTACCCCTACTTTATCAATATCAGTATCATTGAGCTGATAACCATCACATATAAATAACATCTAACAAGTCTCAACAGCTGCTTTTTGTTGACAAAATTTATAAACAAATATCAGTGAACAGAAACTAACGAGTTAAGATAAAATCTTATTTCCAATAGATTTTTGGGGGGACAGAAAAAGGGTCTGGCAGGTCGTGGCAGCCTGTGGCAGGTTGTGGCAGGTTGTGGCATGCTGTGGCAGGTTGTGGCAGGTTGTGGCATGATGAGGCAGGCTGTGGCAGGCTGTGGCAGGCTGTGGCAGGTTGTGGCATGATGAGGCAGGCTGTGGCAGGTTGTGGCATGATGTGGCAGGCTGTGGCAGGCTGTGGCAGGTTGTGGCATGATGAGGCAGGCTGTGGCAGGTTGTGGCATGATGTGGCAGGCTGTGGCAGGCTGTGGCAGGTTGTGGCAGGCTGTGGCATGATGTGGCAGGCTGTGGCAGGCTGTGGCAGGTTGTGGCAGGCTGTGGCAGGCTGTGGCATGATGTGGCAGAGTGTCAGGCTGTGGCAGGCTGTGACAGGTTGTGGCAGTCTGTGGCAGTCTGTGGCATGATGTGGCAGGCTGTGGCAGGTTGTGGCAGTCTGTGGCATGATGTGGCATGTTGTGGCATGATGTGGCAGGTTGGGGCAGCCTGTGGCATGATGTGGCAGGTTGTGGCAGGCTGTGGCAGGCTGTGGCAGGTTGTGGCATGATGTGGCAGCCTGTGGCAGGTTGTGGCAGGTTGTGACAGGCTGTGGCAGATTGGGGCAGCCTGTGGCATGATGTGGCAGGTTGTGGCAGGCTGTGGCAGGCTGTGGCAGGTTGTGGCAGGTTGTGACAGGCTGTGGCAGGCTGTGGCAGGCTGTGGCATGATGTGGCATGATGTGGCAGCCTGTGGCAGGTTGTGGCAGGTTGTGACAGGCTGTGGCAGGCTGTGGCAGGCTGTGGCATGATGTGGCAGGTTGTGGCAGGTTGTGGCAGGCTGTGGCAGGCTGTGGCAGGTTGTGGCAGGTTGTGGCAGGCTGTGGCATGATGTGGCAGATTGTGGCAGGTTGTGGCAGGCTGTGGCAGGTTGTGGCAGGCGCTGGCAGTCTGTGGCATGATGTGGCAGGATATGGCAGGTTGTGGCATGATGTGGCAGGCTGTGGCATGATGTGGCAGGTTTTGGCAGTCTGTGGCATGATGTGGCAGGTTTTGGCAGGCTGTGGCATGATGTGGCAGGTTGTGGAAGGCTGTGGCATGATGTGGCAGGCTGTGGCATGATGTGGCAGGTTGTGGCAGGCTGTGGCATGATGTGGCAGGCTGTGGCAGGTTGTGGCAGGTTGTGGCATGATGAGGCAGGCTGTGGCAGGCTGTGGCAGGTGGTGGCAGGCTGTGGCATGATGTGGCAGGCTGTGGCAGGTTGTGGCATGATGTGGCAGCCTGTGGCAGGTGGTGGTGGCAGGCTGTGGCATGATGTGGCAGGCTGTGGCAGGTTGTGGCATGATGTGGCAGGCTGTGGCATGATGTGGCAGGCTGTGGCAGGTTGTGGCAGGCTGTGGCAGGTTGTGGCATGATGTGGCAGGCTGTGGCAGGCTGTGGCAGGCTGTGGCAGAGTGTCAGGCTGTGGCAGGCTGTGGCAGGTTGTGGCAGTCTGTGGCATGATGTGGCAGGCTGTGGCAGGCTGAGGCAGGCTGTGGCAGAGTGTCAGGCTGTGGCAGGCTGTGGCAGGTTGTGGCAGTCTGTGGCATGATGTGGCAGGCTGTGGCAGGCTGTGGCAGGTTGTGGCAGTCTGTGGCATGATGTGGCAGGTTGGGGCAGGTTGGGGCAGGTTGTGGCAGGCTGTGGCATGATGTGGCAGATTGTGGCAGGTTGTGGCAGGCTGTGGCAGGTTGTGGCAGGCGCTGGCAGTCTGTGGCATGATGTGGCAGGATATGGCAGGTTGTGGCATGATGTGGCAGGATATGGCAGGTTGTGGCATGATGTGGCAGGCTGTGGCATGATGTGACAGGTTTTGGCAGTCTGTGGCATGATGTGGCAGGCTGTGGCATGATGTGGCAGGTTTTGGCAGGCTGTGGCATGATGTGGCAGGTTGTGGAAGGCTGTGGCATGATGTGGCAGGCTGTGGCATGATGTGGCAGGTTGTGGCAGGCTGTGGCATGATGTGGCAGGCTGTGGCAGGTTGTGGCAGGTTGTGGCATGATGAGGCAGGCTGTGGCAGGCTGTGGCATGATGTGGCAGGCTGTGGCAGGTTGTGGCATGATGTGGCAGCCTGTGGCAGGTGGTGGCAGGCTGTGGCATGATGTGGCAGGCTGTGGCAGGTTGTGGCATGATGTGGCATGCTGTGGCAGGCTGTGGCAGGTTGTGGCAGTCTGTGGCATGATGTGGCAGGCTGTGGCAGGCTGTGGCAAAGTGTCAGGCTGTGGCAGGCTGTGGCAGGTTGTGGCAGTCTGTGGCATGATGTGGCAGGCTGTGGCAGGCTGTGGCAGGTTGTGGCAGTCTGTGGCATGATGTGGCAGGCTGTGGCAGGCTGTGGCAGGTTGTGGCAGTCTGTGGCATGATGTGGCAGGTTGGGGCAGCCTGTGGCATGATGGGGCATGATGGGGCATGATGTGGCAGGCTGTGGCAGGTTGTGGCATGATGTGGCAGGTTGGGGCAGCCTGTGGCATGATGTGGCAGGTTGGGGCAGCCTGTGGCATGTTGTGGCAGGCTGTGGCAGGTTGTGGCAGGCTGTGGCAGGTTGTGGCATGATGTGGCAGGCTGTGGCAGGTTGGGGCAGCCTGTGGCATGTTGTGGCAGGCTGTGGCAGGGTGGGGCAGCCTGTGGCATGATGTGGCAGGTTGTGGCAGGCTGTGGCAGGTTGTGGCATGATGTGGCAGGTTGTGGCATGATGTGGCATGTTGTGGCAGGCTGTGGCAGGTTGTGGCATGATGTGGCAGGTTGTGGCAGGCTGTGGCAGGGTGGGGCAGCCTGTGGCATGATGTGGCAGGTTGTGGCAGGCTGTGGCAGCCTGTGGCAGGTTGTGGAACTGCGTGGCAACTGTTATATTAAGATATTTTCATAATTGTATTTCATATTAGATGTTGTAATATAGCTTGTGTTAATGGTACCCTTTATGCTATTGTTACATTCCGTCAGTCCAGCTGTTGCAAAGACACCCTGTCACCTCGTGGCAGGCTGTGGCAGGATGTGGCAGGTTGTGGCAGGATGTGGCAGGTTGTGGCAGGATGTGGCAGTCTTGTGGCAGGCTGTGGAACTGCGTAGCAACTGTTATGTTAAGATATTTTCATAATTGTATTTCATATCAGATATGTAATACAAGTAATACAACTAAGGAGATACAGAAAATAAGAATAATATAAACACAGGGAAATATAAAATATTAAATATAAGAATAAGAATAGTACAATATGTACAGTATTTTACATTCACGTTTACACTATGGAACAGATATTAATATATATTTAGATAATATTAAGAAGTGCAAAACAAAGAGAAATTGTGCAAAACTTTGTACATTAAAATGTGTAAACAAGTAGCTGATTTTTCCCTTAATTTTTATTTTGTATTCATCATGACTCCATGGCGGAAGTGGAAAGCAGAGTGACTGTCGTAACAACAACACAGACCAGTGGGTTTTTCCAGGAAATGTGGCCCCGCCCTTATTGGCAGCAAGTCAAGGGAGGCGTTTCTGAACTGCCGAGCGGGTGCCAGGAGATGCCACAGGTTGCCACAGACTGCCACAGATTGTCACTGCGGTGCCACTACCTGCCAATGCCACTGGGAGGATCTCGGCGCTGCTGAATACACGTTGGAGAGAAATATACCTTGCAGTGGTGTGCGGCACGTTTCCCCCTCCTCTGGCGTTTCACTACACGGGCAAAGGTGAGTGCACCTTTGGCCAAAAAGCCCAATAAATTCATTGAAGGCTCGAGAAAAGTGGGATAAAAATCCGCTGGAGTTGTTCTCCTAACAAAACAGGAAAATTAGTAATAAAGACTGTTGTGGTATGTGATAGATGGTAAACACTTTTTAAAGCTCCTGCTGCTTTAATGAGGTGATTAATGAGGTGATCAGTGAGTTGATCAATGAGGTTATTAATGACGTGATTAATGAGGTATTTACTGAGGTGATTAATGAAGTATTTAATGATGTATTTAATGAGGTGATTAATGAGGGATTTACTGAGGTGATTAATGAGGGATTTAATGAGGTGATTAATGAAGTATTTAATGACGTATTTAATGAGGTGATTAATGAAGGATTTAATGAGGTGATTAATGAGGTGATCAGTGAGTTGATCAATGAGGTTATTAATGATGTGATTAATGACGTATTTAATGAGGTGATTAATGAGGTATTTAATGATGTATTTAATGAGGTGATTAATGAGGGATTTAATGACGTGATTAATGAGGTATTTACTGAGGTGATTAATGAGGTGGTTATTGAGTTAATAAATGAGGTAACTAATAAGGTGATTAATGAGGTATGTAATGAAGTGATTGAGGTAATGAATGAGGGTCACCTGAAAGAGCACAGAGAAGAGGGGGACACAGAACAGACAGGGGTGTGCTGTTTTAGTGGAGATCACACTTCTCAAAACAACTTCTCTTTAATCTCAAACCGTAGGTCCAATCGTCAAAATGGCGTGATGGTCAAAAAACTGACAATATTTAAGAAAATATGGGGAAAAAAGCCCACTAACACAACTGAAAAATCTGCTGTTTGAACCGAGGTCACAGGATGGAGCAGTTAGGCGACAAAAATGGGGCCGGGATCAGAGAGAACAAAGAATCTTGACAAGTAAGGGGTCAGACTGTTAGGGGTCAAACTGTCAGAGGCCAGACTGTCAGAGGCCAGACTGTTAGGTCAGGGGTCAGACTGTTAGGGGTCAAACTGTCAGAGGCCAGACTGTCAGAGGCCAGACTGTTAGGTCAGGGGTCAGACTGTTAGGTCAGGGGTCAGACTGTTAGGGGTCAAACTGTCAGAGGCCAGACTGTCAGAGGCCAGACTGTTAGGGGTCAGACTGTTAGGTCAGGGGTCAGACTGTTAGGTCAGGGGTCAGACTGTTAGGTCAGGGGTCAGACTGTTAGGGGTCAGACTGTTAGGGGTCAGACTGTTAGGTCAGGGGTCAGACTGTTAGGTCAGGGGTCAGACTGTTAGGGGTCAGACTGTTAGGGGTCAGACTGTTAGGTCAGGGGTCAGACTGTTAGGTCAGGGGTCAGACTGTTAGGGGTCAAACTGTCAGAGGCCAGACTGTCAGAGGCCAGACTGTTAGGGGTCAGACTGTTAGGTCAGGGGTCAGACTGTTAGGGGTCAGACTGTTAGGGGTCAGACTGTTAGAGGCCAGACTGTCAGAGGCCAGACTGTTAGGGGTCAGACTGTTAGGTCAGGGGTCAGACTGTTAGGGGTCAGACTGTCAGAGGCCAGACTGTCAGAGGCCAGACTGTCAGAGGCCAGACTGTTAGGGGTCAGACTGTTAGGTCAGGGGTCAGACTGTCAGGGGTCAGACTGTCAGGTCAGGGGTCAGACTGTCAGGGGTCAGACTGTCAGGTCAGGGGTCAGACTGTCAGAGGCCAGACTGTCAGGGGTCAAACTATTAGGTCAGGGGTCAGACTGTTAGGGGTCAGACTGTCAGGGGTCAGACTGTTAGGTCAGGGGTCAAACTGTCAGAGGCCAGACTGTCAGAGGCCAGACTGTTAGGTCAGGGGTCAGACTGTTAGGGGTCAAACTGTCAGAGGCCAGACTGTCAGGGGTCAAACTGTCAGAGGCCAGACTGTCAGGGGTCAGACTGTCAGGTCAGGGGTCAGACTGTCAGGGGTCAGACTGTCAGGTCAGGGGTCAGACTGTCAGAGGCCAGACTGTCAGGGGTCAAACTATTAGGTCAGGGGTCAGACTGTTAGGGGTCAGACTGTCAGGGGTCAGACTGTTAGGTCAGGGGTCAAACTGTCAGAGGCCAGACTGTCAGAGGCCAGACTGTTAGGTCAGGGGTCAGACTGTTAGGGGTCAAACTGTCAGAGGCCAGACTGTCAGGGGTCAAACTGTCAGAGGCCAGACTGTCAGGGGTCAGACTGTTAGGGGTCAAACTGTAAGAGGCCAGACTGTCAGGGGTCAAACTGTCAGGGGTCAGACTGTTAGGTCAGGGGTCAGACTGTCAGGGGTCAAACTGTCAGAGGCCAGACTGTCAGAGGCCAGACTGTCAGAGGTCAGACTGTTAGGTCAGGGGTCAGACTGTTAGGGGTCAAACTGTCAGAGGCCAGACTGTCAGAGGCCAGACTGTCAGGGGTCAAACTGTCAGGGGTCAGACTGTTAGGTCAGGGGTCAGACTGTCAGGGGTCAAACTGTCAAGGGTCAGACTGTTAGGTCAGGGGTCAGACTGTCAGGGGCCAGACTGTCAGAGGCCAGACTGTCAGGGGCCAGACTGTCAGAGGTCAGGGGTCAGACTGTCAGGGGCCAGACTGTCAGAGGTCAGGGGTCAGACTGTCAGGGGCCAGACTGTCAGAGGCCAGACTGTCAGGGGCCAGACTGTCAGAGGTCAGACTGTCAGAGGTCAGGGGCCAGACTGTCAGAGGTCAGACTGTCAGA